>NC_139346.1:191220617-191448117 GCF_055883805.1 Amblyomma maculatum | reverse complement strand
GTACACCTTTCACTAAGATAATACGGATGACACGTGTTCCTTAAGGTTAGCTAGAACAATTAGCTACACAAGAGCTGCCAGCAAAAAAAGAAAGAACACACATGGTAAGGCATATTCAATTGGTTCTCAATGATTTGAGCTGAATCACAGTATCCTGCTACGGACCTTGCGGCCGTTGCAGTCGTCATGCCTGCGCAGCCGCTAACCAGTTGGTTGTTTCTTATTTTTTTTTTTTTCAAAGGTCACGCGTATGTTATGTTCTCTACCAGGGGGAATTCTCAAACTCGGTTCCGCGGAACTCTGGTGTTCCTCCGGCTCTCAGTGAACTGTAATTTTCTACTTTTATATAATTTTGACTTTAAAGATGTGAGCATGAGTTAGATGTTGGCATTTAATGCAAAGGTAATCCCCCCCCCCCCCTCCCCCCCCCCCCAAAAAAAAAGAATCAAAGTGAACTAAACGCTAGAAAAAGCCAGGATGGGTCTATTCACAAGCACCATCGATTGATTGCGACGACGGGAGTGGGGAGGGGGGTCTGTGATACCGTCTGATGGCTGTTGGGGTTCCTTATAGCAACAAAGTGAGAAACTCCGGCCTATAATGTGCCTTTTGAAATCGAAATTTTCTTGCTCATGCGCTTTTGTTCTTCACTTTAAGGAAGCCTCACAGAGGTACGTGGCTCCATGGCTATGGCTTTCGGTAGATGAGTGCGCAGTCACGGTAAGAGATCCCTATCGCAGCGACCGCATTCTCATGGAGGCGAAAGGCAAAATACAGCCGTGTGCGGCGCGATGCCAACTGGCGCACAATAATGAAATTCAATAGGTAGGAGAATAATTCAGAGCCCTATTCAGCATTCAGGCGCTTAACCTCCATTGCTATCCATATGTATTCTTAATAAACTCGATCGAGAATTACTTTAAAACAGCGCTAGAACACGGGCAGATAGAAAGAGACAAACACACATTGATCCGTCTCTAGCTGTCCGCGTTGTAGCGCTGTTTTAAAATAATGTTCAACCAACTCGCCCAACAAACCACTAGATCGAGAAGTTTACCAAGTCCGAAATGCCTGAAAACTAAGAGGGCCGCGGACTGATTTTTGTTGTAGTTGGTAACACAAGGGTCACAATGGCAGAAAAAGCGCCTTTGCATAAGTGTTTCCGCGTGAACAAAGACGATGTGGAAAATTAAAATGAGGCGAGGCTCACCGCAGAGGCGAACGGGGTCATTGTTGTAGAAGCCCTTCCAGTCGGGGCCGTACTTGAATGCACTCAGGTTCCAGTTTGACGAGAAGACGATCTGGTGTCCATCCTTGGAGAGGCTGCGGGCCACCCCGCTCACCTCCGAACCGTGGCGCCACAGCTGAACGACGGCATCGCGCGGTACCTGTGCATGAACATTGAAAACGTGTGCCACGACTGCGCAAGGCGGATGGATGGATTGGTGTAAGATAGGAGGCTACCTGGGAAGGGTGGTGGTAGTTTCCACCATGCTCGGTTTTCTTCCTTTGTATTTCTTCACAATTATGGTATAACTATAGGTCCATAATTTAACCATTCGCTTTAGATACACATTTAATTATATACTCTCCTAACCTTAGTAGAACGAGAAGATGATGACTGCATGGTATAAAAGAGCACTGAACAAGAATAGAGGGGGAGGAGGGGGGGGGGGGAAGCCTCCGTTCGCAGGTCGAGCCTGAGAACTAAGGTACGGGCTCGTGTGAAATCGCACAAAGCTTGAAGCCGTTGCTTACCTGCTTCATGATGAATTATCTATTTCACCATAATCAGTTATTACTATTCACGAATGAGTACTCGCTACTAATTCTATGATGCCATGTCCGAAAGACATTTTTTTGTAACGCAGACACAACATGGACATAACGAGGAGGTGACACACACCAGCATCCTGTTTTACATCCAGTGATTTGCTTTCGTTGTAGTCGCTGTGACCCCTTGTTGTGTCTGGTCTATAGAAAAAAGGTTGTCTGTATCCATAAAATTTTGCCCAATATAGAAAGGTGCAACAAAAGTTGTTCGAAAAGGTAAAGACTGAAAAGTTACTTAAAAAGAGCTACAGCATTGCAGGAGGCCCACGTGCTGGCTTTCGGGTCAATATAGGAACCTCTGTTGATGTAATTTATGAAGTCGTACCTTTATGCCGACGTCCAGGATGTCGTGCCAGACCATTGGTTTGAAACCTAGGTCGCGTGTGAGGTTTACGACTTCATTCATGTACAGCTGCAGCTTGGCAATGATCTCTTTCTTCGTGTCTTTCTCCTTTGTCTGTGGCGTTTTGCTGGAAAGATCAGAGGGTAGAACGGCAAGCGAATAATTTTTCTTTCTTTTTTAAGAAATGGACCACTTCGGCATCGTGCTTACACACCACGGAGAGGTCTTTACCTCGCATGATTAAGGTTATGTCTCTGTACTAAAGATTACCTATAAAAAAAATTAAGATAACAAGGGAAGGAACTTGGAGCTGCAGTGTTGGGTGAAGTGAAGGGTGAAATAAATTAGGGCGAAAATGGCGAAATCCACTTTACTGGACTCACTACCTGGATCGTCATTTTCATTGCTGCTATAATAATAATAATAATAATAATAATAATAATAATAATAATAATAATAATAATAATAATAATAATAATAATAATAATAATAATAATAATAATAATAATAATAACAACAATAACAATAATAATAATAATAATAATAATAATAATAATAATAATAATAATAATAATAATAATAATAATAATAATAATAATAATCACTATTCGTACTATCATCATTATCAACTAAATACATCGTCACTGTTATCGATACTATCATCATAATTCTAGACAAGAATTACGATCCTTTTTTTCACAAGCCTGGCATGGAGTAGTGGTTTGTGTGCACAGATGGGGATGAAAGGGATAGTGGGTCGACTTTTGGTGGAGACGACATACTTTTTCTTTAAATGGCAGTGCAATGGACGTTTTCCGATCACACTTTATGTACACGGCGTGCATGAGCCGAGAAAGGCATTCGTCTTTAGAAAATGTGGATTGAAATTATCCCTCAAATCCCTGGTTTCGTCACCTGATCAACACGCAAAATACTTTGTCACAGTATTTGTAGAGTCATTTTTAGTCATACTTTGTTCAAAACTGTCGGTTTCCTAATAATATAATTGTTCTTTTCCTTATAATTGCTGCCCGTTATACAGGTAGTTTAAAAAAATACAGTGCGCTATAGTCAGCTTACTATGTTCGAAATCCTTCCTGAGTTGCCCTTCAACCCCTATGCTTTGAGGCATGTTATAACTTCGATCGCTTGGCTTCTGCAGAGTTGTAATGATCTATGGTCCGGACCCTAACTGCATCACTTTAACAGGTAACCCGGATCAACTATGCTATTGCTTGCAGTCGCCACGGAGAGCTGGTATCCTAGCGTTAAAGCCGTATAGCAGAGAAAAATTGAAGTTTAAGAAAGTGCTCCCCATACTTGGTCAGCATGGTTCCCAGATGCATGTACTCGTCCTTGAAGAGCTCGGCGACCTCTTTGAAGATGGAGGCGTAGACCTCGCGTGTACCTCCGTGCGACAGGTCGACCACGTTCCACACGGAATCATCGGGGCAGTCAGGCAGTACTTCGGAGTTCTGCTCACCGATACTCTGGCACACGGTCATTAGAACTGTAAACACGCAAACCAAAGTTGCGTCAGTATAGCTAAAAAATGCGGTTGGCAGAAGTCAGCACATACGCAAGACTTTCAGAAAAACATTACAGAGATCAACTATCGCGCAAGATTTCCAGTAAAAAATTGCAAAGATTTAACTATCCTTAACCAAATTTTCCAAGTGTAAGCCATTGGGCGCAGCCTTAATCACTGCCGCCATTTCAATCTTGGCTCGCTTCAGCGCTTGGTAGGCTTCTCGGCAACGCACTAATCCGTGTTCGCATTGTTCGATGGTCTCGGCAGCCTCTTGGCGCGGCTGCGCTCACTGTCTTTAGCAATAATGGCTTCCTCTAAGCCACGCCGTCTGGTGGATTCGCCGGACACTAGGCTCGCGGACCTCGGCCGCACTCGCCTAGATGGTGTGTGTGTGTGTGGGGCGTATTAATTTACCGAGGATAAATATAGGAGCGGCGCAGGTGAAACTTCATGAAGACGACGATGTTTACTGCATAGCACGAGTGTGTTGCAGTTTTACACGAGGCATGATCGGCTGCGGCGATAGCATAGTGCTCTCGCGCCTGGGTACGAGGATGAAGGCGTCGATGTTTGCTGCAAAGCGCCGCAGATCAAGGCCAAATTTTCGAAGCCAGGTGACCTTGAGGTTTGGCACGGGAGCAGTGGAGCTTACACTTTCAAAAGGCTACGCAAAGGTTCCATGTTCTGCATCACATCGGCGGCATGCAACAGCTCAGCATTTTTCATGCCATCAGCGCCATCCTGAGTACATTCACTGGTGAAAAAAAGAAAACTAATATGCCAGCTACGGCCTCCTCAATCCCCACGAACTTCCTGATCTCATTCGCCCAACTGAATCTCCGCCGCACCCTGTTACCCCTTTCATCACTCTTAGAACTTCCTTCATTACGCAGTAGTACTATCGATCATCTTTTTTTCGCACCACTTGTCTTGTTGATGTCAATTTGTTCGTCTTGGCTTCAGGTATGATATCATTACCTCCCCCATTTTGATATCTTCCTCTCTTCGTTCCACCCATCGGTTTCTTTCATAGCCGATTCCGCTGTCCTCTAACACCGAGCACTTCCGTTAGCCTTCAAAATTATAAATAGGTGACAGAATATAGACAAGGTACAACAATTTTATATGGTCATATATTGTTACACCTTTGAAAATTTTTGACAAGCAACAGAAAACGAGATGAAACACTGGTGCCCAACGATGACTATGTGAATCATCAACTAGTCTAATTTGAAATATAGCCATCTATACTTTCAGTACCAGTGTGCTTCTGGGGTGAATAACTGGACACGACACGAATACCTACTCCTAGAGAGATTTTCTGATGCGCGCTCCAGCAGCGGAGGACGACAGGACGCATGCGGAAATAGACTATAAGTGCTCAGCTACTCGTAATCATTTTTACAGATCGGCTCACCGCTGACGCCATCGGCGTCGCGTATAGTCGTCACTAGTGCAACGCTGTCAGCCAGACCTATTGACTGAGCGTTCCGTCATAATTCTTCTCCATAACTTCTTGCACACAACATGAGAACTGTCCTGCCCACTAGTCATGCGCGTTATTTACCGTGGAGAAATGAGAAGCCGTTCATTGTGATGTGGTTCAGCGTCACGCTATTAAAGTAGTCGATGCTCCAAGACCACGTGTGGGGAAACAGCACTGAACTCTGGCTACCGTCAACATGACTTCTTCAAACCAACTATCAGTTATTGCAATGGACACGAAGACGCAACAAAGAGGACAGTCTTCCAAACGCTGCTGTACAGAGTATTGTCGTGACTTTCACACGTCTTCAAAATCCAGCTCGTTGAGCGGTGAGTTTTTGTTTTTGAAGATTTGCATATAGTCTTTCGTATCTTTTGTCCGGAGTTCTGCCTTAAGTTTTATATCTTGCAGACACTCGACATTTACCCTATATGTAGACCTCCCCCCTCTCCACGTCGATATAAACTGGCCTTTGACTACGGTTCTTCCTTCTACGTCACATACTGAGCATCAGCTCTTCAACCCACCTCAGGTCCGCCCCACTGTTCAAACGTGTGTCTAAGGGAAGTGAAGTAGCCATGCATCGCAAACGACATTCGTCCAGGCGAAAACCAGAAACACATTGCCTTCGTGTCAGATCAAAGCACAACGGGCAGTACCTGGCAGGGCATCCAGCAACAGCTTCGGAGGTCTTGCGATGGCGATCTCCGGGATCACACGGATACCACGCAGCCTGGCATGTTCGATGATATCTTGCACGTCCCGTGGCCGGTACATGTGCCTTGGAAGCCGCGCAACCTGCAACGCCGTCTCATATTCATCTTGCACAGCTACGGTTTCATTCAGGCGCGCTCTGTGGTATATAAGCCCTACTGCTTTTGACCAACCGTCGAGTGAAATATGGCGGTCAGCGTTGCAAACGCATGGACGCCTACAGTGACAGCAGAACTGACTGCAGGCTGTTCATCGCCCCCGCCATGATATGGCTACAATGATAGGAAAAGCAAGCCATTTGTAAATCCACGCAGTACGTTCAAGCGCCGGGGAAGACTCCTTGGTAGTTGCATTAGGCTGGCTATAGAGTTTCGCCGGAAAAGACGATATTCATTGTGCTATCCAAGGTTCAACTAATAAGTCGCTTGTCACCCACAGTAGACCTGAAGCCGCGTTCTGCGTCTATTTTTCACTAGTGTGCCCCGTTACTGAGATGACGTAGTGAACGACGTTGCTTGTTCCCCATCATTAACCTACGTCACACATGGCACCCGTCTAGAAATGGAAAAAAAAAAAGAGCAACCAGAAAATGAAGCTCTACAAAACAGAGCTCTTTGGCTTTCCCGAAGCATAAACAATTTGCTGTACAAAAAAAAAAAAAAAAAAAAAAAAAAATTGTCTGTAGAATTTCTTTTTTTTTCACATCAAGAATGCACTTAGCGAAGAAATTAATTTTCATATTCCCTGGTACTTAGATTGTCGTGCGTAACTGGGCCACTGTCACTGTTGTGTGCAGACAGTGGAAAACAGTTGAAACAAATACATCCTAAAGAAAGAAAATATAGAAAAATACGCACGTCACAGCAACCACGTCAAGCTAATACTGAAGCAACATATACCCCCAAACACCTCAATAAAAACAAAAAAAACATATTGCAATCCCGCCGAAGAGACTGCTGTCGAAGCATTTACCCCCAATAACAAGCTGTCATCCGGCATACAGTTCATACAGAAGCTTATGCAAAGGACCCTTTCCTTGTAATAGTTAACTTGGAGTAAATGCGAACGTGAGCACTATTGAAAAAGGGGCTGACTTTGTGCAAATAATTACAAAAAGGCAGCGTGCGAGAGAATTTGTTAAATGTGGTAAAAAATGCGTAACGTGCTCACGCAGTGACGGACAGACACCATGTAAGCGTTGCAGCCTCTGGTGCTTTTAGAATGCGCCATATGTGTGTGCTTTGTGGTGCGTTCTGTGTTGCGTTAGAGCAAATCAAGTTTGTCGCCTCTCTCATACCTGCTCTTTCTCACGCTCGCACGTGACGTAGAGTCCGTGTTCCTCATCGAGTGGTATAATTACTTTGTCTCTGTTTGGCTCGCCGCGTGCATAAAAAGGTCATCATTTCGCCGAGACCAGGTAATGATCCTAAGCAGACATGTCGTTCCCGCAACTTTATCGCTGAATGTCTACAAGTGACACAACGAAACAATAAGATTAAGATTTCCCTAGTTACAATGTTCTTTGTGTTTTGGCTGTGTGTGTGAAATAAAATGTTAGCACGCATGCACTCCTTCAGAGGGGTAATCTACAAGGCAAGCATTAGACATGCAATTTTTATTTAAATGATAGCTCCGAATGAACGATCAGGAAAATAATCAAGCGTTATTTGTTCACGTCTCAGCAGATAAGGCGAAATGTTCATGCTAGATTCGCAGTTCTGACGATGTCTTTGAGCGCTTACCAATAACCTGACCTCAGTGTTCCGAACACCAGCTCACCGTTGTAAGGTTCGGAAATGCCACCAGCTGCAGGCGCCATGCTTTGGAGTCGCCGAGGAGCCAGTGGAACACGTTGAATTTGTTGTAAGCCATCGCGTCCTGTAACACGAAAGATGAGACTGAACAGCCCGAAAAAAAAAAAAAAAAAAGAGCTAAAACACCGTCAAAAACGCACACGTAGTAGGGTTCACGTGATTAAGCTTTACTGCCCCAGAATAATTTCATTACCCTATTCTAGTTCAATTGCAATCCCAGGCTCTCCCAGCATTTGTCATTTGCGCAAGCAATTCCAGATCCCTGCTACAACGGGGCCGGTCACTTCGCAAATCGGTTGTTAAGAAAAGCACAACACAGAGTGGAGATCGCTGTATTAAACCGATGTCGTGGTGCACGATCCTGCCGAGGCCATGCAAAAAAAAAAAAAAAAAAAAAGAAAAGTGGGGGGAGGGGGGGGGGTACTCTTAGACTATCGATGAAACGCATGCTGTCGTGCAAAGTATACGTAATAGATTTCTCCCGGACTACGTCCTCGGCAGACATGATGCTGATATGGCATCCGAAACATTCGGCTGATATCTTGGTGCACAAGGTGGGACGAGAGCCAGCGTAGCTCCGATTGAGAGAACAAAGGCGACTGGGCGACGCGTGACGCATAAAAGTCGGTTCAGTGGAACCATGGCCCCTTTTATGACATATTTACAAACGGGAGATATAGTAATCCCAGCATTAAATAATTGGTCGAGCAGGGTGCACTGGGACACGATCAGATGAGTAGTTCACAAACGTACTAGCGCGTCGTTATACCAGTCCCCGACAGCATGTGACTGGCCGGCGCCCGTATACGTTAGCCACTACTGCAGCCAGAGAGACGATGATGTTGAATATTAACGGCGTGTTAACTTAATTGGCTGAGGTAGTTGCCAATCCCGAAGCGACTTTGCAAATACATAGTAGACGGTTGTATGTTCAGGCCACAAACAGACGAATGAGACATGTACCACACTGCAGCCCTTGACCTTGTGGATCGCTCGTGGATTCTGTCCGATGTTTCTAATAGCTAGACTGTTTTACCGGTCACAAACTTCCTCCCGAGTTTTCACGGCACTTTATTGGCTAAGTTTCAGGGCTAGTAGCGGCAGATGAAAAAGGTGCACAGTACTCTAAGGTCCTATCGTTCATGCACTAACTTTCGAGGAACAGGGCCTTTCAAAAGTTCCCAGACGACACTGCCTGGTTCTGAGCCATGTAGGAGAAGTATTATTTACACTTCTACTGAGCCTGATATCTTAAAAACCGCATTTAATGACTCATTATGGAGCCTAAATACAGAACAAGTGGCCTGGGAACTTTTGAACTACCCTGTACGTTGAACGACCAGTCATCATTAAACTCATTGTACTGAACACTCCCAACAGCCAAGAACAAGGCGCTCGGAGACACATACCAGATTTCTTTTCAGCGTCTTCACCGGCAGAAACCGCGTGGTGCAGTCCGCGAGAATACCCCTGTGCAAGAACCTCGGATAGTCCCGTACTGACGTCACATTCACCAGGAACTTGCATTACAAAGAGGGAAGTCAACACCATAAGGTGGATGTAGGAGTAAAGATCTTCAGTAAAAGTCTGTAACCTGTATGCCTGGTATCCCACTTTTCATAAATTTCTCAACAAGCAGATAATTAGATGGCACCAAAAGGACACGTCATCAACGACAATAGCATACACTTGTTTCAAGGAAGCCAGTCGCTATTTTTCAAAAAATAGGGTTTTTGAAATATATCACGGTTGCGCCTGTGGCACAATTGTGCCGATGTTGGCGGACACCAGAAAATGGGAGAGTATTGGATAACTAGTAAGCTGCTTCAGTGATGTCTGAAATTAAATTTCAACTATTACAGTTAGGTGTCTATTTCTAATCAGAGTTGTAGCTGACCATTGGTAATAAGTTTATTTTTAATTTCGTAACTGCCATTATTGTTGGAGTTGTGGCTCAACAAATTTTGGCAATCTCGCGCCGAAAGACTCGAGTATTCTAAAACCCCGCACTCTAAGTTCCGTCCGCAGTGTCGTCAATCAATAGCGCAAGCCTCACGACACCCTCCGCAGGCATGTAAGCATGCTATCGCTTTAAAATCAATAAATATTAGAGGGTCTCTTAAATGTCTTTTAAGAGGAAAATGGCGAAAGCCTACCCTTCCTATCCTATAATTTGCTCCCATCGTTAGCCTCTCGTCGGCATTCGTTGCCGTGCTACATATAATTATAATTGGTTTACAGGAAAGGAAAGGCGCAGTATCTTTCACACTTTTCCGGCAAGTGTGAGTTTGGACGGCCCGACGTCGCTCCTGTCGCGTGGCGTTCCTTGGCGGGCGTTCAAGTGTGGCATTGCAGATGGCAGGGACGCATCCCGCCTCGGCCAATCAGAACGCCGCTAAAGCGGGACGCACTTTGTACACTACAGTATGAGCCATTAAAGGCTTCCGCCTTAAAATCAAGTGGTTGCGGATCGCTTCAATGGCCAGCGGCGAGGGAGCTGCATTGCGAACGCAGCAACAGTTCAATGGGATTACGCTTAGGCGACCTACCTCTTTCCTTCTTGAACAAAACGGAACGACAATTTCCACTTAAGAACTAATTCACACTGCCCCCATGCCGTTTCTGAAGAAAATACATTTTTGGAATCTTTTTTTTATCATCATTTGGTGGAAGCGTTGCTGTGGAGAATCGGTTCAGTTTCGGTTTATGGGGTTTAACGTCCCAAAGCGACTCAGGCTATGAGAGACACCGTAGTGCGAGACTCCGGAAATTTCGACCGCCTGGAGTTCTATAACATGCACTGACACCGCACAGCACACGGGCGCCTTGCTTTTTCGCCTCCATCGGAAAGCGGCCGCAGTGGCTGGGATTCGATCCCGCATTCGTGGGAACAGTAGTCGAGCGCTGTAACTATACTGCGCCACCCCGGCGGGGCGCTGTGGAGAATAGATTATTGATAGCCTGTAAAAGTAACTTTGTGGAAACCATATCATCATAGGCCGAACTACACTTACTGCAGAGAGAAGGCCTCTCCAATATTTCTCCAATTAACCCGATCCTGTGCAAGCTGCATCCATTTGACCCCTGCGAAGTTAACCTAATCCGGCCACCTATCTTTCTGCTGCCCCCTGCTACGCTTTTCTTCCCTTGCAATCCAATTGGTTACCCTAAGCAACAATCGGTTATCCTCTCTACGCACTACATGCCTTGCTCATGCCCATTTCTTGTTCTTGATTTCCACTAGAATGTATATAACTCGAGTTATTTCACTGACCCACTCTGCTCGCTTCCTATCTCTTAACGTTACCCCTACCATTTTTCATTCCATAGCCATCTGCGTTCTCCTCAACTTAAGTAGAACTCTCTTCATTAGCCTCCATGTTTCAGCCCCATAGGTGAGTATACAGGTAAGATGCAACTGTTGTATACTTTTCTCTTGAGCAATACCGGTAAGCTCGTGGTGCTGTATTACACATAACCAGTGTTCAGAATGTCGTTGCTGAAGATAATGGTGGCGACACTGATGAAGATAGTTATTACTAGGAGCGCTGGTTGCAGCGGCGATCGAGGACAGCATAAGTGATTTTCACTTTGTTAACGCTTCAGCCGCTAACAGAGCGCCGGGTTAGAAACGTCGTTGTTCAAAACTTCATTAACTCCATGCAAGAGCGGAGCATTCGCGCTTACCTTCTTGTTTTGTGGATCTTGATAGAAGAGCTGACTGAACGTCTCTAAGCCTGTGCCGATACAGGAGGAAAATTAAGAGTAAGTATTAAATGAAAAAAAAAAACAAAAAAAAAAAACAAAGATGTCCGAAGCACGGCTGAGCTTCAGTTATATAAATGAATGCTGTAATTTACGTACCGCGCAAAGCACCCCACACCGTCGTGGCATTCAGAAAAGCATCCCCGCCAGCCGGCACTGTGAGGTTATCTGCGGCAAATAAAAACCATGCATCTGCTGGACATCTCATGGATAATGGTTCAGATTATCTATTCGGTCAAACGCAGACTGCATGATACCTATTTCGTCTTCGCTCATGGCCACTAAAGCCACAATAGACATTTAAAAAAAAAAAAAAAACATTTTAGCTGTACGTCTAAGCAAGAAACTGAAATAAGCCTCCAATGAGGGCTCGAAAGGAAATTATAGTAAAAGTAAAGAGGTCAACGGCTCAAATATGAATCATAGGTGTTCATGATAGGATGAAGATGCATTACCGAACGTTTTGTCTATTTCTATGCAGTAGCAAGTTACTAATAGTTGCTTATTCGCCCGAATGTTGGCCTTGATTATTACACACACCGGTTTATTGTGAAGGAAAAAAAAAAACGCTCTCTTCTCGGTAGGGAATTGCAGTGCGCGAATTGAACCCGAGAGTAAATGCACGTATTTAGCGCCTGGCATTCACTGTGGGTTAAGTACACGGTTTCGTACCCCACGCTCGGTTTCGTACACAGTGAACTTAATACCTTGTCGGCGCTCTCTTATCTGTTCCGTACTCTTCCCTGCTGTATTGAGAGGTCTCTGCCACACGCGATAATGGCTTTTACATATGCCTCCACCCGCTGCAGTCTGGTGCTGCCAAAATAATTAGAATGAACAGTGCATAGTGCGCTGTATGCGTGAGCGCTCGAGCTCGTGTGTGTGTGTGTGTGTGTGTGTGTGTGTGTGTGTGTGTGTGTGTGTGTGTGTGTGTGTGTGTGTGTGTGTGTGTGTGTGTGTGTGTGTGTGTGTGTGTGTGTGTGTGTGTGTGTGTGTGTGTGTGTGTGTGTGTGTGTGTGTGTGTGTGTGTGTGTGTGTGTGTGTGTGTGTGTGTGTGTGTGTGTGTGTGTGTGTGTGTGTGTGTGTGTGTGTGTGTGTGTGTGTGTGTGTGTGTGTGTGTGTGTGTGTGTGTGTGTGTGTGTGTGTGTGTGTGTGTGTGTGTGTGTGTGTGTGTGTGTGTGTGCGTGCGTGCGTGCGTGCGCGTGTGCGCGTGTGTGTCCAATGCTAATCCAGGTTGTGCAGAATGTACCGAAAACCCCGCGCTCCACAATTCGCATCTTATGAACATGCGTCAAGTAATACCGTCCGTTGAGCACGCTAGGAGTTGTCTAAATTAAGGACAAGTCTCTAGAAAAAAAACAAAATCGCCTACTCCGGGATAGCTAGAGGGTTCCAGGTCTATTGTGGCCGTCAACAACGAACACCAATAGATTTTGTCAAACTGACGGCCCTCTACGAATGATTAAACGCCCCTTCATGCTTTGTACGCACAGCTCTCGTCGTCTCCGAAGCGTGGGTAGCGGCAGTACTCTTCCGCCAGCAGCGAGACGTTCACGTCCAGCCTGTCCAGCTGCTTGCTCACCGCCGGCACATCGTACTCGCCATCGTCGGTAGCCATTGCGTTGAAAAAGAGCAGCTTGGCGTAGCGCGCGACGCCCTTGGTCAGCACATCGCACTGCCGCGAGCCTGCGTCGTTCGTGGTAATCCGGAAGGATCCTGGCCCAAGGAACCTCTGCAGTTTCGAGGACACCATCACCTGTGGCTGGGGCCACACAGAGCCCCTGGGCGCCGGATTCCCCTGCAGCCATCAGCGACGAACGTATATGCATATCGAGACTATATATTTCAGGCACATATTTCGGTTCGCTTTGCGCGTTGAACAAAAGAAGAGCTATAGCTTAAATTGCTTCAAGACAGTTGTCACAGGTCTGCTCAACCAGGAAAACGTTCAGTGAACTTGGCGATCGTGTTTCCTGCACTATTTGTGACGTCTTCGCTCCATGGTTTGACAGTGATATATTTTCTTTCGCCCGTTAAATTACACTGCATCATCGATTAATTTTTTCTGAGCGTGAATAATAAAAAATTAGATGGTCTCTTAGATGTCTCTAAATTAAGAGGAGAATGGCGAAAGCCTACCCTTCTTCTCCTATCATTTGCCCCTTATCGGGGTTCGTCGCAGTGCTACATCTATATTGTAATTGGTTTACAGGAAAGGGAAGGCACATTATCTGTCACACTTTCTCCAGCAAGTGTGAGTTTGGACGGTGCGCCATTGCTCCTGTAGCGTGGCATTCCTCGGCGCGCGTTCGAGTGTGGTATTGCAGATGGCAGGAACGCTAGACAAGAATTAATCTCGTGCAATTTCGCGGAATAAGACAGGTCTCGCACGAACTCTCGCGCACGGGATTTCGTTTCATGAGCCTAGAAAGGCCTTCGCTTTAATGAACAATAGAATCACCAGCAGTCTGACTATACCCACTGCAAAGCGAATTAAGGCCTTTCTTATGCTTTTCCAATAACCCAGTCCTGTGCTGGCTGCATACACTTTAACCCTGCAAACGTTTTGACCTCATTTGACCACAACTTTCTGCAGCCCCTGCTACGCTTTTCGTCCCTTGGAATGCAATTTGTTACCCTCAGCGACCAGCGGTTATTCTCTTTTCGCACTATATGTCCTGCCCATGCACATTTCTTGTTCTTGATTTCAACCAGATTTTCATTAACTCGAGTTATTTCTCTGACCCACTCTGCAACCTTTTAACGTTACACCTACCGTTTTTAGCTCCACAGCCCTCTGCGTTGTCCTCAACTTAAGTAGAACTCTCTTGGTTAGCCTCCACGTTTCAGCCGCATAGGTGAATACCGGTGAATACCGGTAAGATGCAACTGTTGTATACTTTCCTATAGAGCGATACCGGTAAGTTGCTAGTCATGATCTGCGAGTGCTTGCCGAATGCGCTCCCCAATTTTATTTTATTTTCGTGGTCAGGATCTGCGGTTACTGCTAGCCCTAAGTAGACATTTTCGCTTACTATACTTCGAGTGCTTCGTTACCTCATTTAGAATACTATTCCTTTCTAAGGCAGCTCAACATTACCTGAGTCTTCTGGGCACTAATTTTAGGCCTACCTTACTGTTTTTCCTGTCCGGGCCATCAATCATTCTTTGCAATTCATCCGATGAGTTACTTAGCAAGGCAATTTCATCAGCGAATCGCATATTACTGAGGTATTCTCCAGCGACCCATACCCCTAACGGCTCTCATTCAAAGTTTCTGAATACTTCCTCTAATCAAGCGGTGAATAGTGCTGGGGAGATAGATCATGCCTCCTTGTCTAACGCCTTCATTTATGGGAGTTTTATTACTTAATTTACGGAGAACTATGCTTGCTATGCAGCAACCATGAATATTTTCCAATACTTTCATCTACATCGTGATTTCGCAATGCCTGAATGCTGTGTTTAAATTCTGGCTCATTTGAAGGCGGATCTGTAGAGTATCGAGCACAGGTGGTGGCCTGCTTCTGTCTCGTGTTTTAGAAAATGTGTCAGTGGTTCTTATTGAAACTCACTGCGAAGTTGCCGAAACAAGAAGAAAACTGACAATCACTGATGAAAATAAAAGATGGCAGCTTGCTTCGTACTTATGCAGTCCTTACACATTCGAAGGCACGGAGTCTCAGACCACTCTTAAATACTGTTGAGGGGGTTTTAGACTCACCCCGCCGGGGTGGTGCAGTGGTAAGACGCCCGACTACTCAGTCGGAGTATCCGGGTTCGAACCCAACCGCGGCGGATGCGTTTCCATGGAGGCGAAACGAAGAGGCGTCCGTGTGCTGTGCGATGTCAGCGCACATTAAAGATCCCTAGGTGGTCTAAATTACTCCGGAGCCCTCCACTACGGCACCCCTTTCTCTCTATCCACTTTCACTCCCACCTTCCCCCTTCCCTTACGGCGCGGTTCAGGTGTCGACAGAAGCAAGTGTGACAGATACTGCGCCTTTCTGTTCCTGTGGACCAATTATTATTATCATTATTATTATTATTCAGACTCATCTAGACCCTCTGACATTATACCCTGTCTGCTTTACTGCTGAGGTTTCGATTGAGTGAAATGCTCTCCGTTAATCAATGAATGCGATGTATAGAGGCTGGTTATATTTCGAGCATTTTTCTAGCACCTGGTTGATAATATGGATATAACCGATGGAAGAACACCTTTTCTGAAAGCCTGCTTGATTCTTTAATTTATTGAAGTCTAAGGTTCTTCTGATTCTTCGAATGATAAACTTGGTAAATAACTTGTATGTGACGGATAGCAATCTTAGTGGCCTGTAATTTTTCAGTACTTGGCACGCCCTTTCTTACGAATTACGATGACGTTGGCATTCTTCCACCGTCGATCTCATGCGGCAGTGCTTATAGAGGGCGGCCAGTTCTAGCACGTCATCCCCGCGCCCCTCTCCCTCTTTCAACACATTTGTAATTACGTGATCCTCTCCAGCTGCTTTCCCCTTTTCAAAGCATTTAAAGCCTTACTAACCTCATCCTTCACTGCTGGCGGAAAGTCTGATCTCCATTACTGCCAATGGCTACTGTATAAGTCTAAGTCAGTATAAAATTCCTCAGCTAATTTGATTGTCTTGTTCATATTAGTAATGAAATCGTCCGCCTTGTTCTTTAGCGCATATATTTGTTTACTGCATATACCTTAATTTCCTATTCGCCGGATTAAGGCCCCTGCCGTTCTTTAAAGCATGCTTGATTTTATCCATAATATAACCCCGCCGGGGTGGCGCAGTGGTAAGACGCCCGACTACTGTGCCGGAGTTCCCGGGTTCGAACCCGACCTCGGCGGCTGCGTTTCGATGGAGGCGAAACGGAGTGGCGTCCGTGTGCTGTGCGATGTCAGTGCACGTTAAAGAACCCCAGGTGGTCGAAATTTCCGGAGTCCTCCACTACGGCGTCTCTCATAGCCTTAGTCGCTTTGGGACGTTAAACCCCACAAAACCAACCAACTTCCTAATGTGCAACACTTCACGCCTATTGATTACCTTTGATAGCTTTGCTAGTTCTATTCTCCCTGTTGGGTTGGAGGCTTTTATTCTTAGGCGTTTCTTAACCAAATATTTGCCTGCCTAAATAATTTACCGGTATCATCTCTAACTATTCTGCATCCTACTGAAGTTATCACTCACTGCTTCTACCTTAAGGTCGTCTTTCTCGGTTAAAACCGAATATCTATTCTGTAGCGAGACTCTGAATTCAGTTAACTCCCTCTCAACGCTAATTCCCCAATGGACTGTTTCCTCACTAATATTTTCCGTTCCCTCTTTAAATATAGACTAAATCGAGACCTTATCAACCTGTGGCTACTGCGTCGGACCTCTTCGATTAACTCTACACCCTTTACAATGCCAGAATAAGAACACAGCCTAAAATCAATTTCATTTTGTCTCCCCGTATAGAAGTTTTCACGTCCTCTTCCGGTTTTTCTGCTTGCTGAATAAGGTATTCATGATTCTTAAACTATTGCGTTCCGGGAACTCTACCACGTAGCCGATCCATCGCGACATAAAAACAAACAAAAAAACAAACACCGTCTCGTGCTTACTGGAAGAGGGTGGCGCACTTCCAGGTAGGTGATGAAAGCATCAACAGACAGTGCCTGAGCGAGGAGGAGTCCTAGAGGCACCAAGCAACCCGTAGTCAGGAACCGCATATTGAGCCTAGTCCCTGGAAGAGACGCACGTCGTTTACACAATCGATGTTCTACCTTCGGTACTGTAACTGTTCCATTCTCGCGGATTGTTCTAGTTAACAACTACGCGGCCACCACATCACCACATAGTTGGATGTCCGATTACACGCTCCGAATTCCGGGAGTAACCTCTCCACTAAGAAAGGTGTTAACATCTCGCTTTTTTTTTTCTTATGTGGTCAAAAGCCTTTCTGGCAGTAAACGCAACGTAAGGAATGTACATCTAACACTCTCGGAGACCATATTTACGTGTCATCAGCTAGCAAACGCCGATGCTTCAGGAGAGGGCGGGAATGACGGCACTTGTAGGACAGAAGGCGGAAACGACCACATGGTGGTCCCGCAGCTGTTTCCTGGCGCAAGCGTGCGATGTTGAGGTGCATATATAAACAGAGGCAGTCGCTGCATACACTCACGTGAGGAAGACTCTTCTTCTTGCCGAGTATACAGGCTTGACAGGTAGACCACTGGACGAGTATCTCTCAAGTTCAGCCGTGCGTGGTAACTTCTTCTTTCACTAATTTTCGGTCGCGAGCGTTCTTCTTTATCCTCTTCGATCCGGCCGTATAACTAACCAGCGTCAGGAAGAGAAAGATACATTGCTTCCTCCAAAATTTATTGAAACAACATTTCGATCTCCAGCGGCGATGTACAGCCATGAGTATATTCATATATGTAAACATAACTCCAAAAAATAAAAACTGCCTTTAAAGTTCAGGAAGTCAGACTGAAAAACTTAGCGGTGTTATTCAATGTCTCGCCTAGTGAGAAAGGTCGGGCACTGGTAGAAACACTATATAAATGTAATTTTTAAAGTGAAATCATCACCGGCGTCGTCGATCCAAGATCATCGGCGCCGGTAATTCGACCTCTTCTTCTTCTTCTTCTACACGCACCTCTTCAAACACCTGGAAACCTTTATTCGTACTGGTACATCTCCACAAATTTATACAACACTGCCTGGCACAATGCCACACAGCCTTCCAGGTCCCCTGCGTATGCCATTTCCCTCCACCTGCACCGCTGTCCACCTGGCTCGCCTCCTGGGACCTCGCCCTTCCAAATGCCCTCGACATATTCGTGATGTCAGATTCACATACTGTGATCAGATTCAGTCTTTTATTCGTCCGTGGAAAAGGCTGAGGTACTTTTTTGTTCTTTATTTGCATTAATTTCCCTCCTAACACGACTTGTATGTCAGGAAGATATTCAGTCATCTAGTCCGGTAGTAGTTCGGCGGTTTATTTTAGGCTGCAAGGTACAGGACGCTATTATACGCGCGATAGCAAGCCCAATAACAAGCAGGTCGCAATGTCCTAAAGCAACAAAGTGAATAGCTCGCAGCTCATAAAGCGGGGACATTGCTCAAAGTCCATGTGATAAGTGCTAGATAATTTGTTTAAGCATGGTAATTAATCGGGGCCCAGGATGGCAAACAGCATGCAGAAGTATTTCAGATGCCGGCCGCCACGCTTGGTCGCACGAAGGTGTGTAACAACGTCTAGGCGTTGCTTGTGAGTGAAATGTAATGAGATGGGGAGGTTAATGAAGCTAAGAAAGAACACAAGAACGCAAGAGTTACTGAACGCGTGCACAATTATACCACTATAACATCTCATCCTGTTTCTTTTAGTTTTAATGTTCTCTTAACAGTAGCAGCAGCCACCACTACAAGAAAAAAAATTCCCTACTAGCCGCTATTTATTTGTAGTTTTCATCTGCAGCGCGACTCTCCCCCCCCCCCCCCCCCCTTCATTACCCTTAATTGCTTCGTTCTCGTGTGCCCCAAATTACGCTTTCTTCCTCGTGGTGTGCATCCTCACGCTCCAGAAAATGTTCCACTAAATTAACAAATATATCCCGTGAACAATAAATGAGCAATGCGCTTTTGTAACTTAATTGAAAATGGAGGTAAATGGTAAGTCAGATTAGACCGATAAGTTAGCGTCACATGGTATCAAATGTGCTACTTTTACCGCGAGCAACGTTTATATAACCCAGAATGTTGCGTAAAAGCAAAGTGCCCGTGGCGCCATCACTGGTGGATTCCCGCAGCTTGCCATTCAGTTCAGTTCAGGCGTTCAGTCGTGTCCGACTCTTCGTGACCCTATGGACCATGTCACGCCACGCTTTCCGGTCTCTCACTATCTTCTTAACATCACATAGCTTCATCTGCAATGCCTCGAGAATGCCATCTAACCATCGCGTTCGCTGCCTACCCCTTCTCCGGCGACCCTCAACCTTTCCCAACATCAAATCTTTCTCCAGCGACTCCTCTCTTCTCATCAGATGACCAAAGTAGCTGAGCTTTAACTTTAGAATTTGACCCTCCAATGAGCAGTCAGGGTTTATGGTCGACAATATCGACTGATTTGATCTTCTGGCAGTCCAAGGAACTCTTAAGAGTCTTCGCCAGCACCACAATTCAAACACGTCAATTCTTCGGCGGTCAGCCTTTTTCACAGTCCAACTCTCGCATCCATACATCACAACTGGAAAGACCATAGCACGGGTTATACGGATCTTGGTTGGTAGACTAATGTCTCTGCTCTTTACTAGGCGGTCAAGGCTAACCATTGCTCTCTTTCCCAGAAGCAGGCGTCTCCTAATTTCATGGCTGCAGTCTCCTTCCGAGGTAATCTTGGCGCCCAAGAACAGAAAATCTGTCACAGCTTCCACTTCTTGTCCATTGATGCTCCAGGACTTGATAGGGCAAGACGCCATGATCTTCGTCTTTTTAATGTTCAGTTTAAGCCCAAACTTCTCGCTCTCTTCTTGTACGCGCATCACAAGTCTCTTGAGTACCACTTCACTTTCTGCCATTAAAGTGGTATCATCCGCATATCTAAGGTTGTTGATACGTTTTCCAGCAATCTTCACTCCAGCTGAAGACTCGTCCAGACCGGCCTTCCTCATGATGCACTCTGCATATAGGTTAAATAGGCAGGGCGACAGTATGCAGCCTTGCCTCACTCCTTTCTCAATCGGAAACCAATCAGTAAGGCCATGCCCAGTTCTGACTGTGGCCTCTTGCCCTTCATAAAGGTTCCTGAGACAGATGAGGTGAATTGGAACTCCCATCTCTTGGAGAGCTTGCCACAATCTGCTGTGATCTACGCAGTCAAACGCTTTCGCATAATCAATAAAGCAGAAGTAAATGGGTTTCTGGAACTCTCTTGCTTTTTCCATGATCCAGCGAAGGTTGGCAATTTGGTCTCTAGTTCCTCTGCCCTTGCGAAACTCAGCTTGCACGTCCGGAAGCTCCCGATCCACATACTGCTGCAGCCTACCTTGCAGGATTTTTAACATCACCTTGCTAGCATGCGAAATAAGCGCGATCGTGCGGTAGTTGGAACAATCTTTGGCACTGCCTTTCTTTGGAATGGGGATGTAAACTGACCTCCTCCAATCCTGTGGCCACTGCAGGGTTGTCCAAATCTTTTGACATAATGTATGCAGTGTGTTAACAGCGTCGTGGTTGAGGTTTTGAAGCAACTCAGCTGGAATACCATCAATTCCGCTAGCTTTGTTCTTAGCAAGGCTGGCTAAGGCCCATTCAACTTCACTCTTCAGGATGCCCGGCTCGAGATCAGTAATCACAACCGTCCTATGTTGGGTTTGCACATCCGGGTCCTTCTTGTACAGTTCTTCTGTGTATTCCTGCCACCTCTTCTTTATGTCTGAGGCTTCAGTGAGGTCCTTGCCTCGTTTGTCCTTTATCACGCCCAGTTTAGCACAGAAGCTTCCTTTGATATCTTTGATTGTCTTATACAGAGCTCTTGTGTTCCTTAATTGGCTGTTGTCCTCAACTGCTTGACACTGTATGTTCAGGAAGGCATTCTTATCTCTCCTTACTATTTTCTGAAAATCCGCATTGAGAACCTTGCATCTTTCTCTTTCCCCCATACCTTTTGCCATCCTCCTTTCCTCAGCTATTTGCAAAGCCTCTTCAGATAACCAGTTTGCTTTTTTGCATTTCTTTTGCTTTGGAACTACCTTAGTAGCAACTTCTTGTATTATATCACGAACATCAGTCCACATCTCATCGGGCTCTTTGTCTTCGAGATCTAATTCTTGAAATCGATTCCTCACTTCCACAGCATATTCTAATGGAATCTGATCCAGATCATACCTGAAAGGCCTTCTAGTTTTCTGCGTTTTCCTCAATCGAAGCTTAATTTTGGCAACAAGAAGCTGATGATCGGTGCCACAATCGGCCCCAGGCCTTGTTTTTACTGCTTGTATAGCGCTTCTCCATTATAGGGACGCAAATATGAGTTTTCAAGGAACGCTATTTTCTAGCAAGCTCACAAATTGTTGCAGTTAAGGTTATAGGGATATAGGTCAAAGGTTGCTAAGGTCTATTGGAATTTTCTCCGGATTTCGGAATAGGGATGACATAGCCTGAGTCGCTTTGGGACGTTAAACCCCACAAACCAAACCAATAGGGAGGATAATAGCCAATTGCCATCTCTCTGGTACATCGCCGTCTAGCCATACCTCATTTATGATGTCAAGGAGCTGAGCAAGTGCATCACAATTGCGCTTCTTGTAAACCTCCTGTACGTAATGGGGTCCGGACCCGGTGCTGTCTTTCGGTTGGCGTCATCTATTCCTACAAGCAATTCAGGCATAGAGGATGGGCTCTCGATTCCCTTAGTGTCGGCAACTGATGGCAGCTTATAGACATGGGTTGGCATGCCCACCAAGTAAGTTCTTGTAACTGGTGCAGGCGACAAATTGTACTTGGGGAAAAACTTGGGCGCAGCTTGTTTTGCGAAATCACCTGGATACAAGTTAGGTGCAAAACACGCTGTTGCCGCTGCATCGACACCACCATGCTCCATGGCATGGAAAGTTCGCCACAGATAAGCGTTCGATGAGTGTGTGGAGAACTGCTCGTACCCCAGATGCCATTGTCGTCATGAGAGATCGCGCTCACATCTTCGAGCCCCAGTAGTAAAACTTCTAGAGAGTACTTTGGACCACAATTCTTGTTGTTGTTGTGGCTGTAGGAAGAAGGAAAATAATATGCACGGGCCTGCTACTGGCTCTGTAGCTGAGCCACCTCCGCTGCCTGATTTATTTATAGGAAGGGAAAGGCGGGGTAACTGTCTTACTTGTTTACTGTAGACACCGCAACCGCGCCGTAAGGGAAGGGAGGAAGATGGAAGTGAAAGTAGAGATAAAAAGGAGCCGTAGTGGAGGGTTACGGAGAAATTTCGACCACCTGGGGATCTTTAACGTGCGCTGACATCGCACAGCACACGGACGCCTCTCCTCCGCTGCCTCGTGCAGACAGAAGAGAAAATAGAGAAGAAAGAAAAGGAAGAGGGAGAGAAAGACGCGCGCCGCAACAACAGCCGTCGTCCACCACCGAAGCGGTGGCGGGTGTAAAGACGGCCTACAACAGATAAAACTTCGGTAGAAGGCCCGACTACTGTGCCGGAGTTCCCGGGTTCGAACCCGACCGCGGCGGCTTCGTTTCGATGGAGGCGAAACGAAGTGGCGTCCGTGTGCTGTGCGATGTCAGCGCACGTTAAAGATCCCAAGGTGGTCGAAATTACTCCGTAGCCCTCCACTACGGCTCCTCTTTCTCTCTTTCCACTTTCATTCCCACCTTCCTCCCTTCCCTTACGGCGCGGTTCAGGTGTCGACAGAAGCAAGTATGACAGATACTGCGCCTTTCTGTTCCTGTGGACCAATTATTATTATCATTATTATTATTCAGACTCATCTAGACCCTCTGACATTATACCCTGTCTGCTTTGCTGCTGAGGTTTCGATTGAGTGAAATGCTCTCTGTTAATCAATGAATGCGATGTATAGGGGCTGGTTATAGAGCGAGTGTGACAGTTACTGCGCCTTTCCCTCCCTATGAACCAATTTAACTTTTTAGCCCCCGCCGTAAGGGGCGGGGACCTACCTGCCCCGGACGCGTATTTGGGTTTGCTCGGTACGGTGGCTCCGCAAGGGACAAAGCAACAGAAGAGACGAAGAAAACGGGCTGTTCCGACAAGCATCTACCGCCCCCAGGAGCCGAGCAGCCTAGCGATTAGCGTCGCATGCTTTTTCAATGGGCGTCACGTTGGACGCGGCACTAGCTTGAGCCTATACTACTACTACTACTACTAGTACTTCTACTACTACTACTACTACTACTAGTACTTCTACTACTACTACTACTACTACTACTACTACTACTACTACTACTACTACTACTACTAAATAATAATAATAATACACAGTAATATTTCTCTGCTAATTAATAATATTATTATTGTTAATATCATTATGTGTAGTAGTAGTATAGAGGAAGACTCGTTTCACGAAGTTGGCACTGAATTGTCTAGTTAACGGCCGAATTAATTGGCTAAATATTATCTTCACAGTTTTAATTAATCATAGTAATAATAATTGTTTCACAGGAAGGGAAAGGTGCAGTATCTGTCACACTTGTGTCTGTGGACACCAAGGGATGAAGGTGTCCACAGACACAAGTGTGACAGATACTGCACCTTTCCCTTCCTGTGAACCAATTATTATTATTATCATTAATAATTTAAACTATGAAGATAATATTTAGCCAGTTAATTTGGCCGTTACCTACAGATAATTCAGTGCCAACTTAGTGAAACGAGTCTTCCTTTATACTACTATCACTACTACTACTACTGCTAATAATAATAATAATAATAATAATAATAATAATAATAATAATAATAATAATAATAATAATAATAATAATAATAATAATAATAATAATGGTAGTAGTAGTAGTAATAATAGTGGTAGTAGTAGTAGTATAGGCTTTCTCAAGCTAGTGCCGCGTCCAACATGACGCCCATTGAAAAAGCATGCGCCGCTAATCGCTAGGCTGCTCGGCTCCCGGGGGCGGTAGATGCTAGTCGGAACAGCCCGCTTTCTTCGTCTCTTCGGTCGTTTTGTCCCTTGCGGAGCCACCGGACCGAGCAAACCCAAATACGCGCCCCGGACCACTAATGTGTGATGATGCGAAAGCCATTATAGCGCAGTGGATCGTAGCCCTCCACTACGGCGCCTCTATCTCCCTCCCTTCTTTCACTACCACCTTCCTCCCTTACTGTACGGCGTGGTACATGTGTCCGCGGAGAATTGTGACAGATACTGCGCCTTTTCTATCCTGTAAACCAATTTCAAACGCCGCTGATGTACTAACGCCTCCTAGACATCTGGGTCTGCGTCTTATTGAATAATAATTCCCAGTGCATGTCATCATGCATACAGTACGCGAGGCGCAGGCATCTATATAGGCCGGATATTTCATGTGAAAAATATTCAATCAACTGATGCGTGTTCGTCAAGATTATGCATGCATTCCCTTCAGACCACAACTAGGCGGAACGTATCCTCAATTCTTTCTGTTTACAAACCACTTGAAAAATCCACTAACGTGAAAGTCCGAACGACGATCTCTAAGTCAATCACAATGGCTGCCTGCGGTCATGTTCAATGCGTAGTTAGTGAAGAACACGCGATAACTGAGAGCACAGTGCGCCCATTGACGAGTAATGCGTGTCCAGTTCTTCCTTCAGATGTGCTGTTGAATGAAGTATCCTTTGAGCAACTGCAGCTGGCGTGCTTTTGAAGACCCCTAGAAAGTTCCGAGCGCACTTCACGCTAGCACACAACGCACCGGAGGCCACGCACTTGCTTCAATGTAGTCGAGTGCATACGTAGACTTCATCATTGACGTGTTGCGCTTTGACAGTAGATCTTCCAATTGGCCGGATTACAATGACGTCATAAAGATTACGTCACCGTAGTTCAGTTTTCGCCAGCGCTTTCAATGCGGAGGGGTTGGGGAGATTCATCTGCGACCTTCTCAGCGACGCAGTCACCTTTCCTCTCGAAAAAATACGGTCGTACTGTTCCCAGGGAATAATCTATACGTCTTGCTTAGTTCGATATTTACCTGCCCTTTAAAAGCTTACAATTAGTTTTTTTAGCGAAAGTAGTAACTTGTGCCGGAAATTTTAAAATGTATGAAAGTGAACCTACTGCAATGACCAACATCGTCAGACTGCTTCTTAGATACCAAACTTTCCGCGCCGCAATCATTTCCCGAAACACTACAAAGAAACAGACGTTTTAGGTAGTTGGTGAAATCCTATATGAGATGTGCATTCAAAACTCGGCAGTTTATTCGTGACGATGCCTTGTAGAATCGCGTGAGCTTCAGGAGTATGCAGTAAATGAGTGTAAATGTCCCTTGGATGGCCCTTCGCAGTTTCCATTTTTGTTGTTCAGTCGATGTGGTAAGGAGTTTCCAGATCCCACTCGTAGTCGCCGCAGTAGCCGTTTAAGATGGGTTGGGTTGGAATACCACGCCTGCATGAAGAATAAGAGACGAATAAAAATGGCGGCTCCGGAGAAACGGCGGGGGACATCGTACATGTATACATATTGAGCGTCTTAGATTCGAATGCCTCTAGTTTCTAAATCCAAGAAAACACTGAGAATTTCGACAGACACACGGCTCCACCCAGAATAATTGTGTATTCTGCACTGCCCGCTGCCTTTCAGAAACTCGCTTAAAAGCACCTTAATTTGAACTCTTTGCGTGACCATAACGCAGACGAATCAAGCAGATCATACTAAAAATTACACGCAGCGTGGTAGAGGTGTTCTTGTGATGATTATTGTTCACGACATATACAACGCGCCGGGACTCGCAGCGACAAACAAGTAGAAAGATTGTATTGAATAGTTCGGTTTCTCTCTCTTTTTTTTTTTATGAGATATTTACCCTTTCGGCACAATGGGGCGCTGTCTGCGTTTTGTAAATTGGCAAATTGAGCCTGCATTGCACCACATGCGGTGGCTATTTTAGTGCGCACTTCTTCGCATGTCATCAGTGAGGAGCTATCGCTTTAATTTTCTAGATTTCGGACACTTGGCACAAATATCCCAGAACAGGTCAAAAAGAAACTACCCCACAAAAGGACGTGAACATTATCGTATAGTCGTCCTGCTCGCATCTGAACAACTTCATACACGCTGCAGCAGTTATGATGTTCTTTCTACAAGTGATTTTCGCATTCGTCAAACGACAATGTTATGAACATCAGCCGACCTGAGCATGCGGCAGCGTTGCTGGTCCAGCCTGAAAGCGGCGTCATCCGTGTTGTTGACGTCAGCGCTGCTCCACAGACGCTCAGCGACGGCTGAAGCGCGAGGCCTGCAGTGAACGGTGGAAGTGCCTTACTACGATATATCAGGTACTCGTGCACTTGTTACACGCAAAAGCGAAGACCAAATGCAAATGGAGACTCGCAGCCTTTAGTTTTCCTAAACGTACTGTCATGGACAAGCTGACCTGAAACAGCGAAGCGATGGCCAGAAAATACTGATGACGCCATGCAGCTACGAGACCATTAACAAGATAAACATGGGCACGAGAGTGCAGGCCCACCACGTCCTAATTAGCATAACTAGTATAAGTCTGGCGGAAAGGCGTGCTTTGTCGCGCCTTGTATTGAGTCATACCATCTGTCTTTGAGCACACTCCCCTGTTGCGATTTTTTAATTAAGTTTTGCTTCTACCGTTCAGTTTAGAAAATACACCTTCAAAAACTTTATTGCTGCAAGCTCATGCCACTCGCAAGGAGACAAGGGTAGTACTAACGTACCGATATTCCTATACTTGCTGCTTTGTTGTCTCATAACTGCATATGGAGTCAAGGGTATAGTTTTCGATCGTCACTTCATCGTTTCATGTCATCCTGTCCATGACTGTACACTGCGGGCAAACTATGCATATGTCGCAGGGACCGAATCTCGCAATCGCATTGTTAACGGTACGGTGCCTAAAGACTTTGCAAAATGTGTACTTACCACAGACGGGGAATAATGTTGGTGCCATCGACGTATTCGCCCCACATACAAGCCTCGCCGCCAACGACCAGGTTCTTCTCTTCCTCGGTGCCTGTCAATGAAACAAAAACTTCCGTGATTAAATTATCTACACTCAGGTGTAGATTAACGCATGGGTCCTTTCAAAAGCTTCCAGTTCACTAGGTTTTTATTAAAACGGTTGCCTAGCTAGCACCCGAGTCGCAGTTTTACTCCTGGCATTCTTGACGCAATTATCGCACTTAAATACTTAGAAAAAGACTTTAATCTGTTGAAGTATCAGTAGTCAGTAATATCCGCAGGGACCAGACGAAAACGTTTTCGATGATCCTGCTCGGGTCATTCTCGGGGCCAATATCCGGTTTCGCTGGCTGCTCAGCCCGTGTTAACAAGAAGCTCTACCGCTACCCTATAACTGCACTGCAACATGGAACGTGAGTTGAGGAGTAAAAATAAAACAAGAAAATGTATTCTTTTCAGTTTAAAGAGTGTCCTAGAGCCGTAGCTTTTCTACTGCCATCGATGATACTACAACTGGATCACCGATCCAGTTGTAGTATCCAGTAATCCAGTATCCAGTAATTGGTGAAATACAGCGACTGAACGGCAGCGACACCCTAAAGATTCAGATGAACCTGTAGGCATAATTGTGCTGTAAAGGCACACATTCAGAAAGGTGAACGCCATCAAAGGTATGAGCCGAATGGTTCCGCAACTTCTTCAGAATTGGGAGCTAGATAAAGTCATTCTTCATGGCTGTGCATGCATCCAGACACCCGAGAGACGTCAAGGTCGCGATTTAATGAACAACATCACCGATCGTAAGCGCACATCGGTCGCCACATTCACTTTAAGTGCCCCTCTTCAGATAAGACTTAGCTGAGTAAGGCACGTTCTGATGTTGGACTGCCACTGTGTATTGGCCCACAGTGTGCCCCACAGTGTGCCCCACAGTGTGCCCCACAGTGTGCCCCACAGTGTGCCCCACAGAGTGCCCTTTGAGAAATTCTTTCTCGCACGCACCGTCAAAACCACGCGGGTCGCATTGGTAGAACTTCTTCCAGTCCTGACCGTAGCTGATGTAGTTCAGGTACCAACAGGCCGAAAGCACCATTTGATATCCTTTGCGAGCGATCGGCTTGATGTAATCCTGCCAGCGTCCCATCTTGGTGTCCAGTGACGTGTCCTTCCACACGCCGACCAAGGTGTCGTTTGCAGCCTACATAGAAGACATAAAGCTCAGCATTGCATTATCATTCTCACAATTATTCAGTTTATCTGAACATTCTCTAGTGAATTCAACCTGAATTCACTGGAGAATGTTGTGAATTCAACCTGAATTCAACCAGTGCCTGATGTCAAGCAAAGCTTTTTCACCCTACGTGAACTATAATCGGATGGACATCGACTGTTAATTCTCATGTCGTCTAGTTAATATACGTACGTTCAGTGTATGAGTAGATTCTTTTACTCACTTGGCACTCACAGTGCTAGCCATCTTTAGTGACTGATTTGCGCCACTTGAATGTCTAAGAATGTAGCTAAGAAAATGCCAGCACACACAAAAGAGATTTAAAAAAACGCTAAAAAGTTCGGTTTGCTTTGGTTTGTGGGGTTTAACGTCCCAAAGCAACTCGGGAAATGAGAAACGCCACAGTGGATGGCTCCAGAAATTTCGACCACCTGGGATTCTTTAACGTGCACTGACATCGCACAGCACACGGGAGCCTGACTTTTTATTCCATCGAAAAACGGCCGGGACCTTCTTAAAGATACTGTTAAAACTATGGATAGTGGTAAATTTTAAGCGATGGTTGCTGCACATGAAATGTAGCTAATGCACAACTGGAGACTCAAACTGGAATAATATACGTACGTTAACATCGTTGTCGATAGGGTCCTGCCAGATCATGTACTTAGCTCCCAGCTCTTGGACGTTGGCCAGCGTCCGCTTGACATAGTACTGTTCCACTTTGTTCACCGCATCGAAGCCCTGCTGTTGCATGAACTCGGCGATCTCGGGACTCGATTCCCTGCGCGACAAACAGAATGAAGTTCATCAAAGACTCTTGCGTTGTTCGTTGTGACCAAGGGACCAACCGTTCTCCTCTGTGCTGGAGGTTACAGAAATGCTTAGACACTGGTCCACCTCATTTGTGGCCTTGGCCAATATATTTCGAGGGAACTTACATTTCCGCAATTCTGTTGTAGAAATGGAACGGTATGTTAGGAATATTTCGCAGCTAGCCGAGTATCAGGATGCTCGAAAGCAATGCTATTTTGTGAATACCGCCGCAAGTGACAACCTTAAATGACTTTGTAAGGAATCTAACTTCGAGTCAGTCTAAATCTAGCAGCCTGAATTATTTTTCGAACTACTCCTATTAATTGCCGCATCATTATCGCCGTGATTGGATACAATATATAGCTTGACTAACTTCGAATTTAAACGATGCATTTTAAGCACCGCCACTATGACAACTTTTGTATTGCATCTTTAGATGTTTCCGTCACTTTGCCCGCTCACTTATCGTCTATCAAGCCACACCAACCATCAGAAAGCTGTCTACCCTGCTCCATAATATGCTTGCACACATATCTGCTCATTGTGAAAACTGCTCGGGGCCGCAACAGCTTGCTCATCGATGTTGAGCATGCACCGCGCACTGTTCTACTTCAATTCAAGGCTTTCATCAAATCTCCTTTTGTTTGAACGCTCGAACCATCCTTCATGCAATAGCCCTTTTGGTGGACGTTTGAAGTGCCAGCAATAGAAACGACACACTAGAAATCAACACATACAGTTAGCGTGCGCTTGTAGTGAGAGCAATAGCAGTGTGCAGCAGAAGACAATAAGCGAAATAAGGCAGCATTCGATGCATTCCGGGTGGAATACTTGTTCGAACCTGGTTCATATATCTATTCAGGCTCCACTTGCATGCAGACGTTGCTCTATGGCCGATAAAGTGTCGCATTGTTTCTAGCACCGATAGAGTGTCGCCATTGTTCCCAGTACACCGTTATAGCACCCTCAACAAGTTTGACGCCTATTGTGCACAGAGCGCAAGTGCACACTAACCTGAAACCTGACCCTTAGACCTTTGCGCTAACCTCCCGGCACGGTGAGTGTCCTTTACGGAGCAAAAGTAATAACTGCAGTGGCTAATTACCATAGATGGCGCTCTGTTGCTGTACAGGAAGTCGTAGGATCGATACCGAACCATGGTGACAGTTTTTGATGAATGTGGATTGCAAAAACATTTCTGAGTAAAGTTGCGGTGTGCGGTAAAAATATTTATGGTTTCAATACATATTTAATCGCAGTGCCTTCGTAATTTATGAGTAGCTTCGTAGAGCGTGATAATTAATTTCCTCGAAAGAGAAATGTTAACGCTTTCTCGCTCGGCTTCTAGTTACCATGTTTTGTAGTTTTTTTTTTTCGAAAAGTTTGCCACAAGGCATAAGTTGAGAAAGGGGGAATGGGGTGCAGGAGATAGAAAGTTAAAAGAAGGAGTGAAGTCCAGTTGCGCTTATGTATTCGCAGAGGTTGTTTTGTAGTTGTTGTTGTTTGTGGTTGCATGAAGAGGCAACACACACACACACACACACACACACACACACACACACACACACACACACACACACACACACACACACACACACACACACACACACACACACACACACACACACACACACACACACACACACACACACACACACACACACACACACACACCACACGCGCATATATATATATATATATATATATATATATATATATATATATATATATATCCTGAGATCGTAAAAGCATCTGCCGATTCCGGGCAGCTTCGCCTAGGTGCATGCATTTACGTCCGTTTCAGCTCTCTGCTACCCACCAGCAGGAGTAGTAAACCTCATCCATGCCTAGGTGGATGTACTTGTCCTTGAAGGTCTCGATGATTTCTTGGAAGATGTTCCTCATGACGTCATACGTGTAGTTCTGCATCGGGTTCAGCATCTCGAATGCGGCATGGTTTGGATAGTCGGGTTTTCCACGTGTGCCGTTGAAATAGCATGCTGTGAGAATATCTGAAACATGCGCAATGTTGTGAAGCTTAACATACAAGGGTAAAACAGTTTTCAACTAAAGCCGACAATAAGTGAACGAAAAGTGGCTGAAGCAGCTGCTCAATGCATCGCAGCGCTGTTGCTGAGTCCAAATATAACATTGCCCTTTCAAACAGATACATTATCACTGTCTGTTTTTATAGACAGCGGCTGCGACATTCTCGTGCATAGATATGCCCGTGTATATCTGTGCACGAGAATATAGCAGTCGCAAGTTTTACTAGGAAACATAAGTGACGAGACATACGCATCCGATAACAAAATCCACCCTGACTGACGAACTGGCGAAATGAGTCCTACAGATTCACGACTGTTTCTTATTGCACACAAATATTTACTAGAATCCAGTGACATGAGATTGAAACTAGGTGACTCTAGGGGCATATATTTTGGTTATCACGTTTCGAGTGAGAACAGTTGCCAAGAAAGACGTACTGACCGACAGACAGATCACCCGATCGGTTGACTATTAATCCCATATTTAAAAAAAAAATAAAGATTATGAGCAATGAGACAGGTCGTAGTAGATGGAACCAGAATAACTTCGATCAACAAATACCAGAATTTTAGTACTCAGTGGTTTTCCCGTCTTGCCTCCACTGAAATGCAAACTCCGCTTTAGATAAGCTTGTCTAATTCAGCACACAGTAAGTATACAGTAACCATAATTTTGCTTCGTTTCTGCGCAGAACGAAGACGACCCATAATGTGCGTGAAACTTTCACGGGCACATTGATCCCATAAAGACAACAATAGCTAGAAAACAGGATGCTGACAAACCAAGGGATATGTTAAATGAGATTGATCACTAAACATTTTTTACTATATACGCATTCACTGAAAACTTACCGGGAAAGGCCTTTCCGAGGGCCTGCGTGTGTCCCGGAGTGTCGACTTCCGGGATAACGCGGATGCCGCGCAGTCGTGCGTATTCGATGATGTCCTGCACGTCCTTGCGGCTGTACACGTGTCTCGGCGAGTAGGCACTCTGCAAAGGATAAAGCAGTTCATTCTTGCTATCTACCAGTAGGATGCCAATAACGTGGTATAAAGCTCCACAAAGCCAACTGTCGTTACGATTTTTGGAATACTGCTTTCTCAAAGCAAATGTAGGATGTATTCGGTCTATGCACCAGCACGCCTGTGCACTAGCACCTAAATTCCTGTCGTGGCGTGGTGCATTTGTCAAATTGTTTTAACGAGACCCCGGTGTCAGAAACCAAAGCTTCTAGTTATCGTGTTGAATAAATATGAACGAAAAGCAACGAAAAGTGCAAAATATTAGCTATGGTTTAGCTTGTGGTTAAACCTGGAGTTACCCGAGAGCTATCTGCATGGCTGCGCTTAGGTTCGGCTTGAAAGTAGACATGGCTTTTGCACGTAGGTTTTTTACCCTATGGTTTTAGCTTTATTTATGCCACAGGAGGAACTTTTGACCACTAAAGTGCGATGAGGCGAAAGCCTCATCGCACGGTGGTGCGATGCCCTCGACTACGACACCTCTTTCTCTCTGTTTTCACTCCCCTTCGCGATGATGCGATAGCGTAAGCTACCAGCCAACATATAAAGCCCCTAGAATAGCAGCTTGGACATGTTGGTTATGCACATGCTCAATGATGTGTTATGGTTATGATGGTTATGATGTGTGGCGTAAGGATATAAGAAGTTGTGGGTTTTCCAAAATAAACGTTGTTGAAGGTCAGCGCTCGTTGTGTCGTCTTCTAATCTTGTGCTCCCGTCCACGTTCCGCGCTGTTACCTCAAGATATAAAGCCCCGCTTTGACCGAGCCGTATGAACGTGCCTGCGTGGCCTAGGGATAGCGCGAATGCAAATGTTTTCGCAGGCTGATTGTGATATTATCACCCTCCCATATGAAAGGAGAGGCCCGAGTTGGCAGCTCCTGCCAAACGTAATGTCAGGAAGCCCTACGTCCAATTAGTGCTCGGTCATGTCGGATGCCAGCTACCGCCTCCCACGACTTCTTTCTTCGCTCTTCGGACAGGCACGGACAGGTACGGACAGGCACGGCAAAATGGCGGGATTGTGGCCAATGTAGTTCTCGCTACAAACGAAAATACGGTTATTACGTGCTTGTATGCTTACGTCATGTACTTGTCGAAAAAGCTACTGACTGAACAAGCTGACAGAAGCGATCTCACCGACCGAAATGAAGCCAGCTATTCTTTTGGGGCAGGATGAACCGTAGCTCCCGTAGCTATTTTTACCTCGGTTTTTTTACATATTTTACATATGCACCTTCATACGCGGTGTCTAACCGGAATTTTTTCGGGTTCGATTAGGGTTCGCATTACGCCTTTCGGTTTCGGTTTCGACTTCGGAGACACATTCTGTTCGGTTCGAACCAGTTCGACCTTGCCGAACAGGTTCAAACAGGTTCAAAAAAAAAAAAAAAAAAAGAAAGAAAACCCACTTTCAGTGTATCTTATTTTTTTACTCCACTTTTTTAATATTGAGTTTTCTTTCCTGTTCCAGTATATACTAAAATCTGAAAATTCATATAGTGGCGCGGCCGTCTATTGTATTTATCGTCAGATGTGACGGGTTTCACTCGGTTGCACAGACCTCAGCAGAATGTTTCTAAACGAGTGACCGACAGTTAGGGCAGGATGGGGGAAAATTTAATGATTATTTTCGTTGGCACATAACCAACTAAAGCTGCCACGTGCGCCGAAAGAAATTTTAAAGGAAATAATATTTCCTGCTGTGCTTTTCAGGTACACAAAATTTCACGTGAATTTTATTTCAGACCGAAACCTCCTCTAACAGCATGTACAACAATGTTTTGTCCGGCTCCCACTAAAGGCATTTGGAATCATATCATATCAAGGTAAAACCAAGTACAGATCCCAAAACTAACATGCAAATGCCATATGTGTGGCTACATATCGCACAGCATACGGACGTCTTTGCGTTTCGCCTTTCTATGAAAATGAAACGCAAATGCACCCATGTACGTGTTGTAGCCCAAAAGGCGCTCACAAAAGTCCCATCCATCATGTATTAGAGTTGGAGTAATTACTATATTTGCCAAAGAACCGAATTAATTAAATGTATTGCTTCTGTGGCCGCGACGCTATAAGGTGCACCGTCTTGTTGCGCGTCATGGGTACCTGCATAGGCACGCTATATGTCTTCTTCTAGAACCATTTTGAGGCTAGAGCCCCGCCGGGGTGGCGCAGTGGTTACGGCGCTCGAGTACGGTTCCCAAGGATGCGGGATCGAATCCCGGCCTCGGCGGCCGCTTTTCGATGGAGGCGAAAAGCAAGGCGTCCATGTCAGTGCACGTTAAAGAACCCCAGGTGGTCGAAATTTCCGGCGCCCTCCACTACGGCGTCTCTCATAGCCTGAGTTGCTTTGGGAGGTTAAACCCCACAAACCAAACCAAACCATTTTAAGGCTAAACTTGTATGTTTAGTCGCATAAGTTGAACATTGGAGCTTCCCTCCTGGAATGGTTTAACTTGCCCAGGCAAATAACACAAGCAAACATTGCTAGGGGCAAAAGAAAGAGAACACTACAACTTAAGAACAGACATGTACACTGTTGCCCAAGGCGGTCTTCCCACCATCAGCGTCGGTTTATCATTCTGAAGTCTCGGTCAACCAAATTGCATTTGCTCGCATCGCATCACATACGGCTGCTATGCATGTGCCATGTGACGCACTGCAATGTCGTCGAACGATAGAAAAATAAAGTAAATTGCGTCACATTTTCTTTTTTTAACAGATTTGTCATTTCGTTTTTGAGTTGTAAGTACATGGTTATATATTTATTTATCTGAATATGTAACTCAACTTGCGAATTATATCTTCTTATTTCACTGCCTAGGAAGGCTCTCAAATGGGACAACTTTCTCCATGAGCGGCGTCACTACGCAGCGGAGCGGATACCCATGTTAAGGATGAAACGATAGTCTGACACCAGATATTGGTGCTATGCGTGTGGCAATATATTTTCCTTTTGTTCTTGTTATCTTTTTGCAAGGGACGATTTTCCAATGTGGTTGTGATTTGTGCAGTGTGCAGTGGCGCTTTGAAAATAAGCGAGAAGAGCGCTTTACAAGCAGCGATAAAAGAAAAAAATAATGAAGGTAAGTTGCCAGCAAAAGTCGGCCGAAACCGTACCGTGAACCGGTTTCGCACGGTTCCTCCTATTTGTTCCTGTTCGGGTTCAGTTCCGAAATGGTAGAAAAAAATTCGGGTTCAGTTCGGTTCCAGTTCCGGGCAAAAATTCAGGTTCGGTTCCGGTTTTCGGTTTGGTTCCGGTTCCGCTTTGAAACCCTAACACTGATCTGTCGTCACATCAATTTCAGTGCTTCAGTTTGAAGGGCTACTGTAATTAAAGTTTTAGAGTGAAAGTGCTGAAATGTTCCGATTTTGCTCCTTGTCTACGTTCTTTTCTTTTAATGCTACAACGACGGTTTGAGTGAAGTAGGTAGGCAGAACGCAAGACACCACCATCAGCATCACCAGCATAACTAAGCCCACCGCATGACGAAGGCATCTCCCGTGTATCATATCCGATCATGGCCTTCAAGTTATCTGGGTACTGTGCAGTGCCACGTTCTTTTCCCTTGCTCTCTTTGTGCACTAACCCCTTTCCAATTCGTGTATAAATAACCCCAATCAATAAATAAGGACGTCCACTGTTTCTCGACAACCTGGCTATCCATTCTTGTCGTCCCGTTCATGGACGATACATCTCGTTTGTTTATAATTAACGCTGTCCTAGAGCGCAATGCAACGACAATACATTTTGATTGCAGCAGCAAAAATGCAGAACTTGTGTTTGGAGATGTAAGCTACTATATTTTGAGAACTACCACACTTTTCTGCATGGTTCACAGAGGACTTGTGCGGGCTAATATCGAGAAGATATCATCCGAACCTATACGAGAATACTTCTAATTCTACGAGAAGAGTTCTAAGAGAAGAAGCGTAGTAAAGCGTATAGCCCACGTGGAAGCCGTGGTGGATCCCTGAGTATGAAATGGACCGAACAGCTTGTACAAAAAGTCTATTTTTTTGTTATTTCCTTATTGATGTTAAAAATGACGCTTACATATTAAAAGCCAATAGAAATTCTGGTTAGAAAACAGAAAAAAAAGAGTGCCTGTCCTGGATAATCACGGAGTAATAATTAATTGAATGCTCAATCTAGCCCTCTTTCATATCGAAGGAACCTGCACGTTAAGTTGTTTCCTTTCGTGTCCAAGGAACCTACCTGATGGGCTGTGACTTCAAAGAATGAATGCAGGCCCCGCCGGGGTGGTGCAGTGGTTACGGCGCTCGACCACTGTGCCCAAGGACGCGGGATCGAATCCCGGCCTCGGCGGCCGCTTTTCGATGGAGACGAAAAGCAAGGTGCCCGTGCGCTTTGCGATGTCAGTGCGCGTTAAAGAACCCCAGGTGGTCGAAATTTCCGCAGTCCTCCCCTACGGCGTCTCTCATAGCCTGAGTCGCTTTGGGACGTTAAACCCCACAAACCAAACCAAGCCAAAGAATGAATGCAGTCCGCTGCTGTGTTCACCAACAGGCTAGAACGGCTAAGTATCTATGGAGCAAAGCGCGCAGATGACAGGCGACAATAGGAGAGACACCAAGGAGCTCAACCACCCAGCTACAGATTGCTTGATGGTCAGGAGAGAAAAGCCCCTTCACAGATACCACGAAGCAACCCGCGCTCGACATACACACACAGCGACCAAGGACGACAGGAAGGCCGGATCAGCATTAGTACATGAAAAAGAGCCCGGTGAACTAAAAATGGACTATGCTAGAACGCTAACTGGGTAGTCGGTAAATATCATATCATATCATATCATATCATATCATATTATATATCATATATCATATCACTTTCAGATGTCTGATGCCCTTCACACTGTCAAGAGCGCGGCCGCTGCAAGCATTTCCACAAAACCAAACATTCGCACAATCTGGCCTTGAAAATGTCAACTTGAGCTGGTAATACCTGTGTCAGGTTGGGATATGTCGCCATTTCGAGCGGCCAAGACTGGTCATCGACGAGGTGCCAGTGGAAGACGTTGAATTTGTTGTAAGCCATAGCGTCCTGGTAGAAGAAAGAAAGAACACAAAAAGCATCGTCTAGAGCTTAAGATCGGCTCACCTGCTACAAACTTTGTAAGACGTATGAGGCGAGGGATTATCAGTGAAAAATAAGCCACAGATATCCTAATGTTCCATGTTAGATTGTGAAGTGATCGTGATCATTTGCTAATGATAAATAAGATTTCATTAAGATGTCGCAACAAGACGCTCATTCAGGCTTTGTCAAACATGCTGCCCACGTCCGTGGAGTGTACACGTTTCTACGAGCGCCCTGAAACTCCAGTTCTAAGTTTCAGATGGCGCTGAACTCATTGCCACAAAAAAAAAAAAAAAAAAAAAAGCATTGGCTTGATACCCTGATATTCTGCGTCACTCCACTGAAATGAGGAGTGACGCAGATGGCAAGCGAACTCCACCTCGACGGCAACCTTGGAAGTTGTGACAGCATACGTTCTAAGATTGGCAGAGAACAAAGTGAAGAGCATAAAATGTAGCTATTAGCCGCTGTTACGAGCCATTCGTGGGACTATATATGGCTCCCAGTAAGGGCATTTATAGAGGCGGGTAACGCCATTGCAAAACGAGAGAGGCATGCTGCCGATTAGATTTCTTTTTGCAAACCCTCGTGTCCCACTTACTACGCAAGTTGCAAAAACGGACTTGTGATTATTTCGGAAGATGTTGTAACGAACAATGATTTATTTTATAATTTTTGTTCTGACTCACCAAGTTCTGTTTGAGAACTTTTATTGGTTGGAAGTGCCTCGACGAATCTATCAGCAGGCCCCTGTACGCGAACCTGGGGAAGTCATCTATAACCGTAACGTTGACGAGGAACTGCGAGGAAACGAAAAAGAGAGCTCAGTGAGAACTTGCTTTTATTCCACATTGGGGAACAAAGATGTACCAAAAACCAGTTAGCCATAAGTACAACGCTCAGATGGCCTAGTTATCCCGTGAACATAATGAAAACGGAAACTTCCTTAAATACGGCGGTCTCTCCATTTCGTTTTATTTTCTCATATCGTTTGCCGAGAATGCATTTACTGCCATTTAATATCTTGAGCTTAATTCTACTGCATTAAAACTGATCATAAATGCAACCAGTATAAAACCCAGTAATTTATTAGAAAGAACGCATAAATGAACTAAGAAATTGAGAAACATCTTTATCATCATCATCTTTATTTTACACTGTGAGGTACATGTACATGGATTATTAGTATTACAGAAGGAGGTCCCGAAGTATAAACTGTCCGGGGGACCTCATAGAAACCAATGAGGTATATAGAAACATAGAACATAGAAACATAGAAACCAATGCGGTATATGCCTGCGCCACTTAAATATTATTCCTTCCTATGTAAAAACAAATTTGTATTTATCCGTTAGTCGTATATATTTGCGTTTCCAACTACCCCGTCCCACTACTTTGGTTGCACCTCACTCATGACTGGTAGTTACCTATACTCACCTCATAAGTGTCAGTGGAACCTAAACATCGGCAATTGTAAGAAATCATGCATTGCTCCAAACTTCCTTGTAGCTCTTACCGCTTTGCTAACGGGATCTTGGTGAACAAGCTGGCTGAATGTTTCGAGTCCTGAAAGTAGAAAATGCAGACATTTTCTAGCGCTTTCTAGTGATCACAGCATCTGCGCATATTCTTAGAATTTCAGTATACATAATAACTTACCTCTAAGTGCTCCCCAGACAGTTGTCGATGTTAGCATAGCGTCTCCCTGCTCAGGTATGTTGAGCGTGTCTGAAATAAAACAAAAGGATACCGTATACACTCAGGTAAGGTCGACGGCATGCAGAGTGCTTGTAACGAACGCCTATAAATTATGCATGATTATTTTCAAGTGAGATCTGTCCTTGGTCAAAATATGTTGTAATGAGCAAAAAGTGGCAGAGAATTCTAAGCAGGACCTTATAATGATAGGTGAAGTCTTCTCAGCTGTTGTGATCGGCTTAAGGCGTCTGAAACATGTAAAGTGACCACCTCTTTTCGCTTGCCCTCTCTTTTTTATCTGCCTACTTCTAGATAATGCGGGATAGTAATGTAATACTTCTAGACAATAACTCCTAGATAACGTCTTTTATTGTATATATTTCACCCAAAAACGCTCTATATATAGAACGTTTTTAAATTCATATCAACTGTCTCAGATTTCAGTTCTATTTAAGTAGACTTACGTAGTCAAGGATATAGACAGCGCACAAATAAAAAAGAAAGAACAAAATACCTCTTATAGCATTTGTATTCTGCACCATTTTTATACTTTTCGAGTGTAGCAAGGAAGCTGAGGAAGCTGCTGAAGTGATTCTTGAAAGATGCAAATTATTCGTTTAATACAACCGCAAGACAACGCACCAAATAAAATATGACGCCACATTCTCAACAAGGTCATACCTATGCAGCGAATCCGCAATCAGCGCATCGTAATATCGAATTCCCCAATTTTTCAATATATTCGCTTCATAACGAACGAACGCATTGAGTCCACCCATTTGTCAACACCTTGTCACCTGGTCGAAATGTATAAAATAAACTCGTTCGTTTTTTGTTTTTTTTCTTTTGCTTCACTGCGTCCGTTTTTATATTGCACCGAATAGCATGGCGTTCGATTTCAGCACAGGTACAGTTTACGGAGCGTCCAAGCTAAAATTAACTAAGCCTAAAAATAATTTTTTGGAGTTCTTTGTAACCACATCATAACGACGGGAATGCGACAGCATTTAGGGGTTCGGCTTAGGTATTAGCATTGAGCACCTATTATACTTGCTTATATTAAATTACCTCTTATCTTCAACTTTGTTTTTGTGAGGTTGCACGGTATTCCAGGTACACTCCTCAGACACTTTTCGACCCCACGATGTTTTCAGCCCTTCCGAATCAGGGCCACATGTAGCATGCATCACTTTACCCACCAATTTGCAGGTAGGTTCCGCATTCTCTATATGGTACACATCAGTCACCCCCTTCTGAATGTCCGAGTAGTGACTTCCATCAATCGGATCAGCGTACCAAAATATTCTAATATTCTAAACTCCTTTAATATCTACTCTAATCCACCTTATTCACGTCTATAATTCATAGTACATCCAGGTGTATTGGAGCGGAATAAGTTAGATTAGTGAGTCCGGTTAGTATAATGCAGCCGTTAGCCCTACCCCTGCTGGATGTTTCTGAATGTTTCCAAAGTCGGCGCTCTCCACTGTTTGGTTCCTTGGGGTCACGTGACCCTGGCGACCTCAATACCGTCTCGACCAGTTGGGAAATTCTTTCATTTTTAAAACTGCGCGAATAAAACAAGGACACAGCGAGAAGCAGCCTGCACGTGCAAGTCCCGCGTTCTGCGCTTGTGTATGTTCCTGTGTTTCTCGCTTTGTCCTTGTTTTATTCGCGCAGTTCTGAAAAAGGAATGATTTACACCAACTAGCCCGCCAGAAGACATTTCTGAGAAATTCCGTTACAGAGAAACAACACTTTTTTTTTTTTTTTTCAGGACGACAATGTAAAATCTGCGGCATTAAAACAGAGTAGACTGCTGTTGAGAGTCGCGTGGCCTAGTTTCTGATATATTTTTAGTTCTCCAAACTTAATTTATCAATAACTACTAGTTGCCTAACTTTTTTCATTATTGGCTTCAACAGCAAAGCGTGAACGCAGAAGCTGATCGTCATGAAAAGCATACCAATGAAATTCTTGCAGCAAGGAATCGTTACATGAAGTATCTATTTTTGTTACCCCTATTAAGATAAAGTGCACACTAGAAAATCTCTCAAGACACAGTGGCATTGCTTTAGTGTTCTAAACGCCTCTCGGAGGATAAAATTCATTTTTTTCTGGAACGCTGTCCCCGAAGGGGGTTCGTGTGTGCATTAGGCGAGAGATATTTTCAAGCATCTGGACACATGGTGCCTTAATATTTAAGGACGGTACACAAAGCTGCGTAAATAAAATATTTGTGCAGATGTTTTCAAATCAGCTATTTTTCAAATCTATCTAATACTTCTGATTTTGTTCCTCGAACTGATTAAAAAAGTTTTCAAACTGTACAGACTATAGGCCACGCTACTAGCCTTCTGTTTCAGTGCAATGGGACACCTTTCTTAATTAAAACCCTGATTACATTTAGGCGGGAAAATGGTAAAACCGATGTTTACCCTTGTCTTGCACCTTTAACGTACTTCTTTAAAATCAGGTTGAACTCGATTTCTATGCGAAAACACGACTTTTCGATAACGTAGTTTTCCAGTGCACGAAACTGAGAACACCGCGCGAAAACTAGCGGTTATCTTGCATTTATTCTAGAGGTTTCTTCGGAGTGAAATGCTAATTTAAAACTTTAAATACTTGTTATTTATGGCAGTGATTAATTTCGTGAGTTTCAGAATCAAGATGCAAAGCCAAAGATACTTGATATATGCCCTACTTACATCAATCAACCATGCACACTATCGGCGTCTTTCTCCAATACCCTCTAGTGTTTAAAATTGCCACGCTGATTTTCAAATAATGTTTTCAAAGTGTATGCAAACAAAGGCATGCAAGTCTTGTATGTAAGTTAAAGCGCTGCGCAGATGATATGATATATGCGACGAAATAACTGCAATAAGTGCGAAACAGAAACATAGCGGACACTTAGGCACACCTGAGAGTTGACGCAAAAAACATTTACGTATGAACATTATGCGTTGTTCCTCAGAACAGGTCTTAATTAGCAGCTGCAGGTTAGCAGCCCTCGGCCTTTTTTCAAAATGGGAACTCTAATGTTCTCACATTAAAAACATTTAAAAAGAAATGTTTACCTTAGTAACTGGTTTCTGAATGAGACCTCCCATTTCGATACTGTTACACAATAATGAACAAGAATCAGGGTATTTTACATTCCACATAATAATTAGCGCATGTCGCAAAGTTATGTTTTGCTGCAAAACTGGCCCGAGAAAGTAGCGAATTATAGGGCTTATTTTGCTGGATAACAAAATATGTAGTCTAATTTGAACACACACACACACACACACACACACACACACACACACACACACACACACACACACACACACACACACACACACACACACACACACACACACACACACACACACACACACACACACACACACACACACACACACACACACACACACACACACACACACACACACACACACACACACACACACACACGCACACACACAATGGTATTTAACAACCAAATCGTATTCCCGTTTTTAATGCATCGATTTCGAAAGAATAAAATTCGAGAACAAAGAGCACTGGATGTAAATGATCCTACATTGTACATGCGATCCCGGCACTGGCAATGTCATCCGTTCCTATACCACAAATGACTACTGCAGCGTTCCCATAGGCCACCTTGGCAAGGCCCACGAAGCAAATGCTCCAGCGAGCCTACGTTGAGAGCGAGCAAAGAAAATTGAAAAGCTTTTGACAGCAGCATTTCAAACAAAGCTTTCTATAAAGCTTTAGCACTTTGGATTTATACAACGAGTCATTTTCCCCCCGCTGACTTACAGCTCTCATCATCCTTGTGCTGGGGATACCCGCAGTGCTGCTCTCCCTGGTACTGGGCCACCTCCACCCTGAGCGCGGGCAGGAGTCCGTGGTCGACGACGGCCGAGAGGCCTCCATCGACTCCTCCTCCTCCCCTCCCGGTCGTGTCTCCGAGGAAGGCAAGCTTGCGGTACCGCAACAGCGCCTTGGCCACCACGTCACATGATTCTGCGGCGGCAGAGCTGAGGGCGAACGTGTCCGGGTCCAGGCTCCTCTGCAGCGGCCAGGACTGCCAGCGCTGGGGCTGAGGCCAAGGAGATCCAGGTGGAGCACGCTTGCCCTGAGCGAGGGAGCCATGTTTAGGATTAGGAGGAGCAGGAAGAAAATGTAACTACGCGGTGAGATTTGAAAAAGATAATAGATTGTTGTTGCAGCCCGCACCATTGATTTATTTGGTGAAAGGGTGGAAAAAAGTGGAAAAAGCGATGGTGCCCTTGACCAAGGGCCCCAAATGCGGCAGCCGCTGCCCGTACTAAAAGAATGTTTCCGTACTAAAAGAATGTGCACGTGCGCACAAAACCTTTGGAGCAGACATCGGCATTGGCAGTAAGAGCATTAAAATTCAAAAAAATTTGAAAGTATGAGGTCCAGTCAGATGGAACCGGTCGCCCTCACTCGAAATTCGCCACATCGTGAAGGCCTCTGTCGTACAATAACGGAGCCCTTACGGCAGCCCTAGCGAGCAGGAGGTCTTGAATGCGAGGACATTGCTTCCCCTTACCTTGTACAGATAGAAAGCGCAATGGGTGTAGTAACTGTTCCGTTACGTGGGTAAGAAACGAACCCCGTTTCGCGGTTACTCGAAGACAGCACCTTTTCGCGTACAGTCCTGGCCTTAATATCACGGAGCACAATTTGGCGATCAAACGTTAGTGACAAATTATACCTACAAAAGTTAGGAAGTACTATATACATGAGCTAGCACGTGTCGTCAGTGCGCTCGCGCATGAACCCATGGAACCATCATGTCGCCCTCATGTCGAAGAGAAATTCCATGGAACCATCATGTCGAAGAGAAATTCCAAGTGCAAAAGCGTGCTGCGTGACATTTGGGACATTAAAACACATTCGCGCTTATAATCATGATCGAATGTGTTTTCATCGGCTTCGAGTCTCAACGAAGCAGGATGCGTTTCAACGATAGCATGCTATGAAATAAATGACACGTAAATGCTATATTGGTAAATAAAATGGAACCGTAATGATGTGCTTGTATACTGTTAAGGCGACACTCTTCCCATCTATTTACAGCATAAGGAAAACCTCTTGGAGTACTTTTTTTACAGTAAGAAATCAACAAATAAAGGAAGGGAACTACGCGTTCTGCAGTATAAAGGTTACATTTGTTCTTTTTATAACGCTGCAGCAAAGTGTCCATATACCTGAGCGATCGCTATTGTAATTCACTGGGAATGCAGTGTTGCATCCTCACTTATGACATCTTCGAAGTTGTATTTCGCCGAACCCCCTCTATATCTATCGGTCAACGAAACAATGAAACGACGTGCATGCAGTTCGCCTCATTCGATCAGTTTTTCGTTTCAAATTTTATGAAGCACAACAGTCTGGAGAGCTTTAAACGGAACACGCTGGTATACAGTGCGAATCTGCGAGGCAAATATAAGCCTTTATTGGAAATTTACATTTTGGTACAATCGTTGCTCCGATGCAAGACCATATGCCACCCTGCCGTGCACGTTTTATCTCATAAATTTTGATTACAGAGTCGCACGCAGTCGTCTTAACGAGCATCCCTGGCTAGAAGTAGGCGGCCTTCATCAAGAATGCTACTTGTTGCAACACTCGTTGCCGAAAGAGGCTTTCGCTGATACATAGTATCTACGCCGAAAAAAGTCACTTTCCACCACTCTCACTGCATAACCGGTGCGGAGGGATATCAGCGGTTGACATTCCTGCGAGGCCGATTACGGTAATTACACCAGGACGCTGAATCGGGGCAGCGACTGAAGCACGCAACTGCTCAGCGGGCAAACACGTACAGGGTCGATCGCGAGCGACTTTGCCCCGCTATTTGGCAATGTGGGGCACTCGATCGGCAACAGGAAATCCGGGCAGGGTCGCTCTAGGGGATGTCGTTTCAAGTACATGAGAATAATAGGTATTTTCTTTTTGCAGCATATGCATAGAAAAACTGAATGACAAATTCACGTGGCCTGCTTATTGTTTTATTAGATTGAGCCCATGCATGTTGTAAGTATACATACAAATAACCTGCACTCGGGTGTGCAGTATCAAGCAATTGCAGTCCTGCGATCAATGGTGGTTGTAGTAAACTTGTGCGCCTATATTTTTATATCAAAACAATATACTTAAGACGTTAATGGAATCATCATTATCATCTAATACTGTAGTACAAATTACTTAGATGGGCAAATAAAACGTACTTTTACTTAGCCAGATGTTTTTAATATGGATCAAAATATACACTTCTAAAGAAAAATGGATCAAAATACTACGCAAGACTTGTGGTACCGCTCAGCAGCTAAGATCATATGTATTACTTCGACGGCAGAAAAAAAAAAGAATAAACACAGGCCTATTTTTTCACTACTACTACTCTCAAATAATATTCGAACTCGACCAGAGTAAGTATTATTTGCCGGCTTTGCGGAGTTATTACGGCACTGGTGACGGACCTGCACTGACCACGCGCTGAAGGCTTTGAGCGGTATTTCGATATTATTTTATTTCCTATACTTATACTGCTCAGTTCCACATCCTTCGCGAGACGATCCGCTGCCGTGTCCCCGTGACGAGAGGCAGAGTCGTGTATTAAGCTAACTTTCCTACCAACTGCTGCAGTTTCGCGTTACCGCTGCATCATCGGTTTGCATCCGCCGAAAATGGAGGAATGAAGTTTCACAGGTCTTGCTTGTTCTGAACGGGCAAACTGCAGAAACAAAAGGAATGTGTGTATGTATGTACATGTTTGGACAAAGTGTACGGTTGCTTAGGGTACGGCGCATCGAGGTTACCGTCGTCATGATTATACAATATATGTATTCACACAAAAACCTAACATAGAAGCATAACATTAAAATGTCTGACGGTAAATATTACGTCATACGTTGCGTGAGCGAAGGCAATTGAAGTAAAACGCAGGATGCGATCCCTATTGACAACACAACACAACCTTTCAGATTGGACAATGACCTATTGTTCCTCGTTCTATTTGTTCAAACCAGTACATCTCGACAGCTGAAAGCATTCGACACCCAGCCCTCATTTCTCATTCCCCAACAGACAGGCTCAACTCACCGGGAGTGGCAGGCGGACTTCGATGTACGTTATAAAAGCATAGGCCAGTAGTACTGGCGCGAGGACCAGCAGGATCTTCAGCACCGAACCTGACGTCATGGTCCGAGCCGCGTCTTCCCTGGACGTCGAATGCGGGACTAAACAAACGAGTACAGAAATGAAAGCAAGGACAGACGTAGCGCCGGTAGCAGACTGTGAGAGCGGAGAGCCCTGCACGCGTCGGCTGCTGGCCTCCTACTGGAGTCGCTCTCAGTGGTGCGAGCTCGTGTGTGTGTCACACGGGCGGTCGTGAGCTGTTACGCTACCCGCAAGGCGAACCGATCTGTCCGGTGGCGTCGGTCCGCGTCGTCTGGTTGTTGCGACTCGCGTAGAGACGCCGATTGTGTAAACCAGTTTGGGCTTTCCGACCTCCCTCCTTTGCCGGCAGTGCGGCGGCCCGACGACGAAACGACTCCTTGCAATAAAGTTGGCTTCACTTGGAGCAGGACTCCCTGGATCTACCCTAGCAAGACGCATAAAAAAAAAAAAAAAATCGCAAGCCGCAAACCTAGACGGGTATCGCGACACCGCCGCTCCTGATAACGCATGGCTTGGACGGTCAGGCTAAAGTGATCCTCGCGACGCCGATGCTTTTGGCTTGTTTCCATGCTGCTCTTAAGACCAGCACTGAATGAATGAATGAATGAATGAATGAATGAATGAATGAATGAATGAAGGAAGGAAGGAAGGAAGGAAGGAAGGAAGGAAGGAAGGAAGGAAGGAAGGAAGGAAGGAAGGAAGGAAGGAAGGAAGGAAGGAAGGAAGGAAGGAAGGAAGGAAGGAAGGAAGGAAGGAAGGAAGGAAGGAAGGAAGGAAGGTGGAAGGAAAACGAGTGGATATATAAAGGTAGAATAAAATGAGCCTGATAAAAGAGTGTTGGCCGTTTTGCAGGAATTTATCAAATCCAAATTAATTTAATAGTTGAGGTATAGACACATCGCGATAGTAAAGGGCCCACGAGAAGCTATTTACTAAAATTATGAAGCGTGCTCGAGCAATAGCTCTCGCATCAATCGTCGCCACAAAGCAAAACATTTTAAGCTAGCTTTATTACGGCAGGATACGTTGTTGGGAGAGTTGGTTCGTGACGATGGGAAGGTATGTGCGCAAAAAAGACGATCACGGGAGAAGAAAAGACAGGACGTGACGAGCGCAATTGTGCTCGTCCCGTCCTGTCTCCTATTTTCTCATTATAGCCTTTTTTTGTATAAATACGTTCCCATCATTAGCTTTATTACCACTGAATATATGGGCGATCAAAAATGATGCTCCTCCTCTCTTCCCTCAACTCAACCTACGCCGGCGCGCAAAAGAAAAAAAAAACGAAATTGACAAGTAGCGATGGCGCACCATCAAGCCCCGTATTAGGAGCTCCCAATACCATACCTCCCATCTGACCATACCATACCATACCATACCATACCATACCTCCCATCTGACGTCGCATGGGCTTGCTGGAGCAAGCCCATGCAACGTCAGATGGGAGGTTTGCACGCGGTAAGCGCGAGTATGCGTCGCCCCCATCAATCCCGAGCGGTGACCAGGAGCACTTTTTAATTATCATTTGTAAATTTAGGCTCCACGAAAAGCTTTCAAATTTAACCCGAATATTCATAAGGACCACCTCTGTGGATTCCTTGCATTAGAAAATTACAGCAAGTAGCATTTCAGGGGCCCTTTCAGATATGGCTGACCATCTTTGGACACAAACTTGCGTGGCACTGGCCGAGATGCTTTACTTTTGAATTGTTCCTAATGCGTCCCACATTAATAAGACAAAAAATGTTGCAGATCTGCGCTACACATTTCAGTAGTCAGCGCTGTCAACTGGTGAAATCGGCCTCCAGATTTCGGAAATCTGGGTAAATGTTAGAGCTCCTGGTGCCCAGGTACACGAACGTACTACACCAGAAAAAAGTCTCGTGGTTTCTGGTAAAAACTAACTCATGCTGAAATCACCGCTTACCTGCGCAGCTTATTGGAAAATTTAGCACTTCCATTCATTAAACATTCATTTAATAAAAGATATTCTATGAGCTTGATTTGTTTCATCGAATGCTGAAGTCAAGAAGTTTCATCAAGCATAGGCTTTCCATTGGGAGCTCAGCTTATGAGTGAATTCTATTGCAAGCACCAGGAGTCAAATCTTCATGAATATACCATGCAAAGGTTGAAGGAACGTTGCCACTGACTTCTTAAATAAAATAGAATAGCATCTTCCTGCCAGTCAACCAATTTTTTCAAGGCATGACTTTGCTCCACCCTTCCAGAGTTTTGCCTCAGACTGCAAGATTTTCTATTTTACAATTTCCATTAGAGGAAACCAGAACGTTAACGAAGTGCAATGCAAAGGAATTGTTATGCATATTTATAGTGAGGAGACTGTTAAAGACGAACATCAAGGGGATGCTGCCACATTCTGGGTCGCAGTTTTTAAGTATGAAGACGCCATGGATGAAAAGCCCTGCAAGAGTGGCGTTGTATGCACTGGCTTGCCTTTCATACACAGTGCGAAAAGCAGTTGTGGAGCGGGTATTCAGTCAAGTCAGGTGTTTGGAGACGAAGTGCAGAGACACTAAGTCGCTGTACACCTTATGTGTCATTGTACAGATTCACACAACACTGACCTCCAGGCAGATCCGTTGCGTGAGATTCATTATCATTGACGATATGTTACCCGAGTAGCGATCAGACATGTGATGCACAATATGATACTTAGAGGCTGAAAGTCATGCTTGTTTTGTTTTTGTTTTAATAAAACACGTGTTTTATGAATTCTGATTCTTCAGATTTTTATTCATTTATAGCAAGTTTAGACCCTGGGAACATCGAGAAATTCCGGCGTAGTTCTGTTGTCACGTCCACTTTCCAATCTGGCAACGCTTCTTCAGTGTATACCACTCAGGTGCTTTCTTCGCGATGCAGGCTGGCTAGCCAGCCAGTACGAGCTATAGAACGAACCTTTCTTGCTTACCAATGTCGGGAGGTGTGTAGGCAAATGGTATGAGCATATGATTGCCCTTACCAAGGATTACTTTCAGCAAACACCATGGGTAAAAAAAAAAAAAAAAAAAAAAAACTCAACTTATCGATGTTTGTTTATCCTTGCGAAATACTTCAGCTGTTCTCCACTGTTGAAGTGCTATCAGTTTCACACCATTTATACCTCTCTACCATTGCCTAGGCAACAGCTTTTGAACAGCGGTACCAGATGCTACTGTTCTCGAATGTAATCACGTGTTGTTACACTTACAACAAGCCCTCATAAGTGATGTCTCAACGTTCGATGATCAACTTATTTTTAAAATTAAAAAAAAAATGAAAGGAGTTGGCGGTATTATCGGCGGCAGAAAGAGCTGTATGGCTCCCTATTTCTTTGCGCATTTGGCTAGTGTATAGAAGGTAGACGCACATGTAGTACCCGTGCATATGCAGGAGCCTAAGCGGTCGTGTACATCTTACTGAAAATATAGAACTGACAACCGAGGGCACTGAGAAGCTGAAAAATTGTCTGTAGTTCTCTTGGCAACATCAGATGCGGCTTCTGATGTGGAACCCTAGCAAAGAGATTCAATTCTTCGACCGAAAAGCTGGTGGACATCCTGACGCCGTGCGCATCGTTGTGCGGCCGAACTATCTGATGCAACCACATCACACGGACGTTTCGCCCTTATAACCTTTCTTGCAAAAAAAAATGTAGTTAATTGATCATCATCACCCGGACTATATCCACAGCATGGCGAATCCTCCAATTCTCGCACTGGCTGCATCCACTTGGCCCCTGCAACCTTCTTAACTTCATCCGCCCACCTAACTTTCTGCCGCCCCCTGCTACGTTTTCCTTCCCTTAGAATACAATTTATTACCCTAAGCGAGTATCGGTTATCCTCTCTTCACACTACACGTCCTGCCCATACCCATTTCTTCTCCTTGATTTCCACTAGAATGCCATTAACTCGAGTTATTTCTCTGACCCCCAATCATCTTTTAATTACCGGTAATCAATTGCAGAAAAAATAACTTAATTACCCAAAGCGTCACTCTTTGAAAAGGAAGTCATCAAGTGATCGCAAAATTATGAATAATGTATTTAATTACAAGCAACCTAAACTTTGCACCTAATTCAAGTCAAATGACTTAGATTCAAGCAGAGTTGTATGCGATATAGACAACGAAGCTTCAACGACTGCTGAGTTCGCGACAACTCGAGAGCTAGGTCGCTTCAAATAGAGATGGAAAGTACCCTCAAGCGAGGCGCGTATTCTGCGTTCTCAAATGCGTGGTGAACTAGTTGGGAGGTGGTGAATGGTGGTTCCTGGCCCTACGGGGCTGGGACGGTAGGTCAGCGCCTCTTGCGGCGGGGCCTAGCCAGCCACTGAGTTTTTATCTGTTGTAGGCCGTCATTGCACACACCACCGATTAGGTGGTGGACGACGGCTGTTGCGGCGCGCGTCTTTCTCTCCCTCTTCTTTTTCTTTCTTCTATACTTTCTCTCTTCTGTCCGCACGAGGCAGCGGAGGTGGCTCAGCTACAGAACCAGTAGCAGGCCCGTGCATTTTCTTTTCCTTCTTCCTACAGTCACAACAACAACAACGTACTACTAGTTGGCGCCCTACGTCGGGGAGGTGTGACAAAAAGCACCTTACCGTGATTCCTGGTCACTGCTGGTTGCTTGCGAATGAACGTGCTGATGAAGACACTGAGAACACTCTCAGAGATAACTCAACTAATTCCGTTTTCTAGATCGCAGGCCACCTGCTTTCTCTGGCCGCAGGCGTGCCGTGCAACAGGTATCCGTGGCGTTCAACCGTACGCTGGAAACAGCCCTCCTCGAAGGTTGGATATTGACAGGGTTTTTATACGATACTTTCTGCAGTTCGACTCAGACAAGAGAGACTTTCAAGTGACTGATACCACCGAGTAATTTGCCGTGCGCACGTTTCACCTACTGCTTCCAGCAATCCTCCTTTATTAGTGAAGTAGCCCAAGATACTATTGGAAAATAATATTGATATGCGTGCTCTTTTCGACCATTTTGTGAATTATGTATCACCGCCAATACATCTGAGTTTATATGCTTGAAAAAATATAGGGACCGCAGAGCCACTGATTACATATCTGCCCCACGCATTCACCTCTTTCTTGTGGAATTTCAATAGAGGCCATTGTTGGAGAACGTCGCACTGAGGACTTACGCCCATTTTGAAAATATTCATCAGGTCGTTGGGGCTTTACATTGTTTCGTGCGCAACGCACGTCTCGACATGTGGCTCTAATCAAGCCAGCTTCCATGCGCAGGCGTAAAATATTTATGCAACCTCTCGACACATCTTCATCAGTCATAGACATCTTTCTCTCCCTTTTCGTCCTTCTCCAGTGCACAATAACATGGTAGGCAGCCATGGATCATGCAAATTATGATTTCCAAAGAGGTCCCTTTCTCTCTGCCTTCTCGTTTTTCTCAGTTTCCATGGACACTGAGGAAGAAAAAAATAAAGACTGCTCGAGCTTGCCGATGTCGGATCAGGTAATCGACGATGATGACGATGGTGACGGTGATGTAGAGCACGAGTTCGATTCCTGATTTCCCGTCCCCAGAGGAACCCTGAGTCCAGGGTCCTGCACCGTATGTTGTCAGCCTCGCTTGGTATTCCATATTGAGCTGGTCATTCAAGTCACAGCAGGACGGTACGATTTTGTGTTGCCATGTCGTAGTTACAGTGACTTGAATGGCGCACATGTTCTACTCTGGCAAACTAAAATCCGCTGTTCGACATCAGTCACCGGCCCCGCCTTGTATTGATCCAATAAACTTGTCCGGTGGCAAAATGAAAAAAGAAAGCAAAGACTCCTTAAGAGGGGATTCGACAGCCTTCGAATCCTGAGCTGCATTTTCATTCTGTGTTTTCGTCTGTTTCGTTGCTGCATTCGTAAGCACGTCACCCAACATTCAACGGTGGTTGAAGCGGTGCCCAAAAATTTATGGGTGGGCCAAGGGGCCATTTAAAATTTGACTTCCTGCTTATGATGTTCTGTGACTGGCCGCTCGTGGTCACATGATCTCTATTACATCACCACTGCATCAACCAATCAGGAAATTTCGTCTCTCACGGTGGCGGAGATATTGCGCAATGACATGGAATTAATAGAGTATACTTTCTTGAGAAACATATTATGCAGCTCAAGAAGTATGCAATATAGCGCGAAAGCGCGAAGCGTTGCATAAAGGCATATGCTCTGACGCAGCTTTTACTCTACACAGCTTAATATACAGTCACGAGTTTTTTCTTCAATATCTAAACAATTAGGGACTTCTTTAGCGGCCAGAATATATATATATATATATATATATATATATATATATATATATGTGTGTGTGTGTGTGTGTGTGTGTGTGTGTGTGTGTGTGTGTGTGTGTGTGTGTGTGTGTGTGTGTGTGTGTGTGTGTGTGTGTGTGTGTGTGTGTGTGTGTGTGTGTGTGTGTGTGTGTGTGTGTGTGTGTGTGTGTGTGTGTGTGTGTGTGTGTGTGTGTGTGTGTGTGTGTGCGTGCGTGCGTGCGTGCGTGCGTGCGTGCGTGCGTGCGTGTGTGTGTGTGTGTGTGTGTGTGTGTGTGTGTGTGTGTGTGTGTGTGTGTGTGTGTGTGTGTGTGTGTGTGTGTGTGTGTGTGTGTGTGTGTGTGTGTGTGTGTGTGTGTGTGTGTGTGTGTGTGTGTGTGTGTGTGTGTGTGTGTGTGTGTGTGTGTGTGAGAGAGAGAGGGAGAGAGGAGGGGGTCTAATGATTTTAATAACGGGACTTTCATCCTTGGGAAATATTTACAACATTAGCGAAAAGGAGAACGGATCCTTGGGCTACACGTCGCCATGTCAGCACGCATCAGCGAGATGACGCTCAGACAGATAGCTGCGATATCTTAACGGGCTGACTCAGGCCCCAACTTTAGCGAGGAAACTCGATACACGGAGCGACGAGAACTTTGTTCGTTTCTGAGCTGCTACGCTTGCGACTGCGGCCGCTTTCGTTTTTCCTGCTTGCCTTCCCTCGATATACACCAAGCCCTTAGGCTGCAATGCGACCCCTTGACATCCCTCGACTTACATGCTGAAGCTGGTGGACACAGAGGCAGACTGACGTCATACAAGGGTGAAGCGCTGTCAGGAAGTCACAACGAAAACTTGATTCGCACAACTACCTCTTATAGGAGATATGATTCCATTGTATACCGAGTATTTTGTTGTTATTGTTATTTCTAAATAAGCCACATTAGGTAAGGTGTATAATGCCGCACCATACATTTTTTATTATCATTTCAGGCCTTCAGCGACGTCACTATTACAAAGTTGATATCCGCGCTGCTTACAAACGTGTACTCACTGAGTTTAATTTTCTTTTGCGTTGAAATCACCTCAAATTTTGGGTGGATGCACGAAAAGAGGCTTTGTGTTTGGGCGATTTGCACAATCGACGCCACGTTCCGGCAGCGCCACGAACTACATAGTCCTGGAGGAGGACACTTATCATTCTGAAAAGAGGGACGCCAAAGGGGTCAGTACACTCCCTAAACCTATTCAACATTGCCATGAGCAAGCTCCCCACCAAGCTTGAAGCGATCCCATGCGTCAAACATGCGTTGTACGCAGATATTATCATCATCAGGGCCACGTCAGGCTCTGACGGCACCATGCAAGATGCCCTAAAAACTGCAGCCGGTACTGTCGAGGAGCACGTAGCCAAAGGGACATCAGGCGTTTCGCAGACAAGTCAGAGCTGCTTTTACTGTGGCCAAAAGACGGAGCCACCCTCTCCTGGCGCCGGAAGTGTAGTGCTCTAGGGAACTATACAGGAAGTCCAACTATCCTTTGATAGCAGTTTAATTCAAACGGTACCACGTCTACACAGCCTTGGCCTCCGCATGCAGAAAATGACGGTGCTACCCATGCTTTGCATATTCTCAACGACGGCCGAGCACATAACCTATCGCATGATTACAACGGTGTTAAAAAGACATGGGGGACGAAATGAAACATCATCTTACTGGCTCAAATTTTCGTCATCAAGCCGTATCGCATACTCCGCCCAATACAAAATACTCAAATCTAGAAAGCTAAAGCAGTCGGCATTCTGATTCACAAAGCCTATATAGGCACGTACTCCGTCTGCTGTTATCTACATTCACCGAGAACGTTCGCGCCCTAGGATTTTATATTCCGGCCAAGGAACTAATACAACCCCACAATGCAAGCCAAGTTAAGCGCCTGGCTAAAAGCACCACTGGACGTCACTGGCGAACATCCACTACTCGCCACCATAACGTCCGACTGCACTCTTACCAGTCATCAAGGACCACATACAAATTGTTCCTTTCGCAGAAATTTTATGCACCCCGTCTACCACACTGAACGAAGGAAAGCGCGAGCCAAGGCACTGGGTCACGCAAGGCAGAGGGAAAACATCATGACTTTTGAAACTGATCGAGGTTCGGCATATCACAACAACGCAGATGAGGTTTCAATAATCGATTATTTAGACTAGCTTACACCGTGCCAACACTGATTACACATAAAGTTCATGGCAACTGCTCTGTGGTGTCACGAAGTTTTTCGTTGATAACTTTGTACCGATAAAAAAAAAAAGAAAAAAAATCATAAATTCCGCCCGAATCGCTGGATAATTCGCGACATAATTCATAATAAAAGTAAAATTACGCAACTCCGTAAGCAGCGCAAGACATCTAAACCACGGTTTGTAGGGCTAAAGCAGCTACTAAAAACAAAATAGAGAAATCTAGAAACGTTTTTTTTTTTTGTTTTCATTTTCGCAGAAAACAGAGGCGTTTGTTGAAAGTGCAACCTCAAAACTTCTGATGTCAATTAAGGAAAACCAAACAGGAGCTAACGAGAATAAAGGTCAATGGTTTTGTTAGGTATAACTAACGCGAGCTCTAATAATTATTTTAAAGTGTACGAGGAGCGTTTTCGTATTATCAGTACCATTAGAACAGATGTACACGATAGGCATAAAACTAAATGCCCGTCTCTCTAGATTTAGCGGAATATAAAAACAGTGTTCTAAGTCATTCCTCGTTAATATGGCCCTGTCAATATGAACGACTCGAATTATAGACAGTTTTTCTGGGCCCAAACTTTTCCAGTGCATTTGCGCGAATCGTTAATGTGGTAACTGGCGGTCCGAACAATAGACAAGGAGAAAATGCACAAAGGCCTATGGAGCCCATCCATTTTTCTTGTGTTAATATGAACACTGATGAGAGCAAATCCTCTATTGTCACACTCATACGTCTATTTTCCTGAACTTTGAATGCAGGTCAGTTGAGGGACGCAATCAAAAAGCGTAGATGACAATTAATCGGTGACCTTTTTCTTGTGAGGTTTCATGCTTTACAGTGCGAAGTTTGTGAGCCGATCATCTAACCATTTTTTGTACTATATGAACTACGGTGAAGAGAACTTTTTCTTTAACTTCTGCAAAGTAGAAAGCTGTAGTCAGCCGCTTTCGTTCGACTAAGTGCTGATGTCACTTATGTAACCAGTTGTTGCAGAAGTTAATTCCGCCATCAAACTACCATACCAATAGACGTGTCAAGCTTAACCAGAATTTTTTCTTTCAACCATTCTGGGATCTGGAGTAATGGGCTTGTTGTCCAAAAGTTTAATTTCAATTTCACTGGCCACCCCAACGCAGAAAAGGTGACTCAAATGATGTGTTTTACATATTTTGTTCTGCGCAATTCGTTAGTACGGACGGCTCTCTTTATGAAAAGTTTTATTTGGGAACCAAACCGTCCATATTAACCGGGCATGATTTTATATAGGTATAGTACCACGCAACGCCCCTAGGGGAACAAAACAAACATGTCGGCATCCACCGAGAAAGTCGAAGCAGTTGAAGCGAGTGCAGTGATCCGCTTTTTGTATTTGAAGAGACACGATGCAAAAAAAAGATTCGAGCTGAGCTGGTGTCAGTGTACGGTGACAATGCCCCAGTTTATTCCATTTGGCATCAAATGGCGCAGACAATTTAAGTGCGGTGAAACAAGCCTGGGCGACGAAAATTCACAAGGCCCTCGATGGTGCACAAATGACAGCTGCGCGAGTGGGAACTCTAGTGCTCGCTGACCGGTGGATAACTGTTGAAGAAATAGTGAAACAGGTCTGAAGAGGATGCAGTGCAAAGAACATGCCCTAAGTGTCCAAGACCAGCTGCTGAGGTGAATCTTCGCCAGCTTTTGTGGACATGCCTAGGAATACAGTCGTCAAGAATAAGACGGCTACAAGAAGTTGGACTGTCCGCTACAATGGAGGAACATTTACACTTGTGAATAATGGACAATATTAAGCTCCGGTTCCTTGAAGAAAATAGGCTGCATGACTTCCTTTAAGTTAAGAGACAGCCTCATTATATGCCGCAAGGCAAGCCTTCGAATAAAAAAAAAAAGAAACAGGTCAACGTGAGTCTACATTCAGTGCCCATCTTTCTAGCAACCTGCACATGACAAAGAGCGCCGCACGCTTGTTTCCACGGTTTCTGACTCCAGTGCAAAACAACTTGCGGAAAGAAGGCAGCTGCAAAAATGTTGAAGCAATAATGTGAGAGCGACACTAGCTGTGTGATGGCTAAATTGCCTGTGCCGGAACTTGGAATACGGGTTGCACGGGGATCCGGGAAACACCGACCTCTCCTCAATGTCGCCTCGTGTCGCCTTTTGCCCGAAAACCGGATACGAAGAAGGGTAACTGAACGACAGGCTTGTTGAATGAGGGCGCACTATTATGATCCGCAAACCAAGATGCAAATCAAAGAATGAAAGTATACAAACTCACCAGCGCCAAGAAAGGCCAAGGCTGTCCCGTCATCGAACAAGGCCATAATGAGAGTGTTCTTGGACTGCCGTGAACATCTTCTCACAGAATATGCCCGCAAAGGCCGAATTATTACAGAGAAGCGCTAATGCGAGCTTCTCAACAAGTTGGGGGGCGCTATCAAGACGACGCGCAGAGGAGCGTTCACGAAAGGCGTCCGTCTGCTCCATGACAAAGCACCGCCTCATTCAGCACAGGAGAGGGTGACACATGCGGCTTCCTTAAGCTACGAAATTTTTCCCCATCCCCATATTCACCCGACCTCGCACCTAGTGACTTCTTCCTCTTCCCTCGTATCAAGAGCCCACTGCGCGGAAAACATTTGCGAACGAAGAGTAAGTTGTTGCTGAAGTGGAACTCTTCCTGAATTCGGAAAAGGAGTTGTACAGAGATGACGAGGCACCTCCTCCATTGTTAGCAGAAAGAAGTGCGTGGCCATGAGAGGAGAATCCGTAGAAAAGGATTAAATTCCCGCCCAAGGGTCGTTCTTTTATCGTGTTTTCTTCTTGCCAATAATACGAATCTAACGAAAGCTCCTCGTACTTACGAGGTCTGAGATTAATCATCCACAAAATACTCCTCCTCTTCTGATAAGCGACCAATTAGCGACACGAGAGGATATAGAATCTTGCTACGTAGCCTTGATACCAGGAAGTCTGTCGGACCAGACGGTATTCCGAACGCTTTTTTGAAGCGGTATGTCGAGCATTTTTCTCGGTTTCTAACCGATAGTTTTAGCTTGTTGTTATAAACTAATAACGTTCCAAACGACTGACGTACAGCTCGGCGAACTCCAGTTCTTAAGTCATGTGACCGTACATATGTTTCCAATTATCGACCCGTTTCTATTACGTACATCTGCTATAAATTGTTTGAACATGCCATTGCGTGTTATATACAACACTTTTTGACAGCATTTTGTCGGGTCTCCAATGTGGCTTCAGGAAGGGCATGTTCTCTATCCTGTAGCATGCGTCGACAGTGCAATTTCTCGGTTGATTGATGCCGTACAGGTCAGATGATTGTGTTGTTCTTGCTCTTCAGTAAATCATTTGGCAAGGTACCTCACGACAACTTGTATAAATTGGGACACATAGGTCTTCCGTCTAGTATTATTCAGTGGATCAGCGCATACCTTAAGGACAGACGCCACTATGTTTATATTAACAATTGTGCTTCGGATATGCTCCTGTCTGCAGTTCGGGCGTTCCCAGGACAGTGTTGGGCCATCAGTTGTTTTTGATGAAGATGGTTTGATTGATGTACTTGACCGAGAGGTAGCTGCTGTAAGATTGTTCGTAGACGATTGAGTTGTGTTTCAAGAAATGTAATCTGAAAGTGACCATATTATTCTGTAGAAATCTCTTGTGGATATTGCCTACTGATGTGTACCCCGGGGGAGGGAGAATAACAAGAAAAAAACAGTACCCATGCACAATAAACCTAAAGTAACGTCTAGTGCCAAATTTACTTGCATATCAGCAAACGCTGACATTAAAGAAGTCGAGATGTATAAGTATCTAGGCACATAAAGGAAAGGTATTCCGTCCTGTTTGTCTATTTGTGAGTATATTTTTGTTGCGCTATTAACCTTTCCTTTTGTGACTATGCACCAACTAGACCAGCAATCAGTTTTAATTAAGTATCTAGGCGTTACTCTAATGCAGTTCTTGACAACAGCTTCAGATTTAAGAAAGTTATGGGTCATTAAAACAAAGCTGAAATATGCACCTATCAGTACGAAGATCGGTGCCTACAATACCTGTATGAGATCTAAGCTTGAATATGTATTTGCGGTATGGGACCCGTATTATATTAAGGATATCAAATATACCAAGCGCGTTCAGAGAAAAGATGTGCGGTTTGTTCACTTTATTTATGGGGAGTGTAAAAGAGAAGATTCCCTGGATGGCTACTTTAATGTTATGAAATAATATTCAACCACCAGAAACGCACAGAAAAATTAGCAGTTTAACACTACTTCATAAATACATATTTAAAAAACTCAACGTATTTAGACCAGTTTCCCTTAAGCCGACTAGCACCATTCGTTAACTCCAATATTTACTGAGACTTCTTGCAAGTACAATTTATTTGCATGAAAAATAAAGAATGTAAAACTCGTCCGAGCAGCGCTGTCCGTTCCGGTTATTTTTATAATATGCTGGAATGTGAGTTCGTCTGATTATCATATTTCGCGAGTATTTGTTGTCTTTTATTTTTATGTTTGAAGTTGTTGTTTTTTATGCATATGCCTTTCTCCTCTCTTTTTATATTGTCCAGAGCTCCTCCGTCTTCGGCCAGTGTATTGCCTCTCAGTATGCCTAAATAAATAAATAAAATCTCCAGTCCCGCTATTAATACCTCATGCGTCATTACAAACCCACAGGCAGCATGTCGAAAATATACAGTAAGGGCCTTGTATTTTGCCCGCGGCAAGAGTTTCAAGACCTTAATTCACCACCTCATTCAACGCCACACTGTATGGAGCTATGGCCATAAGTCCCTTCCTGGAAACCAACGCACACCCGCTGTCACCCAAACAGTAGAAACCGTCGTAAACAATCATGCACCGGAGCCAGCACCCAAGTACGCAAGTCTGCTCCAGCATCAACGCTTGGGCAGGCAGAGATATCTATCACCAAGCAGAAGACTCACGCGAGAGATCAAGCCGTCGTGTGACAACAGCTACAAATACACACCCATTCGAGTTCCCTGTAGGAACTGCATCCAAACGTATACCCGCTTTGTAAAGAACACTCCACTTTATACCCCACCACCTTTATAGCGTGCCACTTTACCCCAAAAGCTTCCCTATTACCACCTCTACCCAATGGAGGTGAAACGCGGATGGGAAGCACAAGCAGGTAAACCAGGCCACGCTTGTGAAACTCACTGAAGAGCCCTTGGTGGGGGGCAAGCTTCTCACTGCCGAAATTGTTGTCGTTGCCCTCATAAAAATGGCGCATACCCACAAGGAGGATTGGCCATGACCAGGCGGTGATTACAGTTTCTTATAATTTCATACTGCAGAGTTGAGATTAGAAGTTTGAGCAAATCATGCTCACTGAGAGAGATGGTTAAATGTTTTAGGTCGTTATCTTCATTATCATCATAATCGGAAGAGCGGAATGCGGGATGCCGCGTCGTTTGTTCCATTATGTGGGCAGCTCACAGATACATCCAGATGCTGTTGTCATAGTTTCACCTTACATTATATCTCACGCACTTTCTGGAATATATGCTTGCTCGGCAGCGAGATTAAAGAGCCGCTACGTGTTACTGCATGAATTATCTAATGCAATTCAAGCAAAGAGAGCTTTGGGAAGAAAAGACTGCCACGTTGTGGTGGTACAAGATAGCAGGTTTGGTTTCGACCACAGACTGCAACTATATGATAGGTATGACAACTATCGTGTACTCATATTTCGCTGCGAGCTAAAAAAGCATATGAGCACTGCGTTAAACTGGAGCTTCCGGCTAAGGCATAGTCTTAGCCTCAACGTTCTTCAAGAAAACAAAAATTAATTTTACACTTGTCCTCACTAAGATAGCGCTGTTCTTTTCTGGTGTCCAACCCGTGTTACCGAAGATATGATTTGCTTAAACTAGAAATGTCTATGTAAATGCAGGGATAGGGTACTGTATCCTAACCAAGATCACTAAGCACGCGTGACTAATGGTCGAGACTTACCGCGCGGACAGTTTGGGCATGGTGACCGTGAGTAAAGCGTCTCATTACAGCACACGTGCATGGTGATATGGTGCCTTGTTAACCGTGGTGTGGAGGGTATAACGATCTTCTTAGTGTTTTTACAGCTCGTTGTTGACCCACGGCCTCATTGTGTCCGGTGGACGGACGGTAAGAAAAGAATATAATCGAACGCAAGAAATTCTATCATATAGGCAGCATCCATTGCAAGCTCTACCGCCACACAGCGCGCAGAAAGATGTCCTCGTTTATCTCACTTTCTACGTGTGCAGTCGATTAGAAACCTATACGTACATTTAAGGTAGCCCATAAGTAATAGATTTTATGAGCGCGAATAAAAGTGAAATTGAGGTGAATGGCATTCCATGGTGAACTTTTTTATATAGCCTTCTGCGCGAGCAGCACTACAATCTCTGGATGTATGTTATGTACGAGCAGTTATTAATATATATATATATATATATATATATATATATATATATATATATATATATATATATATATATATATATATATATATATATATATATATATATATGAAGGAAAGAAGCCAACAGTCGGCGAGGCCAAGGAAAGCGTTGGGGATGGTACTTTACGTCTTATTATTTTTTTTTAATATTTACTTGGATAACAGAGATTAGTAATGTAATCTGTTTAGGGGAAAGATAATTAAACACAAAGTAGAAGAAAAAACGTGCCGATGGTGGAAACCGAACCCACGACCTTCGGAAGGTCGTGGGTTCGGTTTCCACCATCGGCACGTTGTTTTTTCTTTTACTTTGTGTTTAATTATCTTTCCCCTAAACAGATTACATTACTAATCTCAGTAATTATCCAAGTAAATATTTAAAAAAAAAATAATAAGACGTAAAGTACCATCCCCAACGCTTTCCTTGGCCTCGCCGACTGTTGGCTTCTTTCCTTCATGTATTAAAACGAGCACCCTCATTTCCCCTTAATTGATCTGCTTGTAGCTTACGGGGGTCTCGGTTCTGGCAGTCTTGAAGCCATAGGTAGCGTAAGAGGGTTCTAGCACAGCTTTCGCCCTCGCTCTTGATCACGTTCTACGTGACGCTGGCGGTAACAAAGGACGTTCCACGTCCGCCGCCTTGGCTGAGGGTGGCGCTGGTGAACACTCTCAAGGTTCGTATACAGACAACATAAAATACCCAAGAAAGTAGCAGGGGGGACAGCGGCCGATGTAGCTCAGTTGGAAGAGCACCGGACGCGTTATTCGGAGGTCGTGGGTTCGGTTCCCACCATCGGCACGTTGTTTTTTCTTCTACTTTGTGTTTAATTATCTTTCCCCTAAACAGATTACATTACTAATCTCTGTAATTATCCAAGTAAACATTAAAAACAAATAATAAGACGTAAAGTACCATCCCCAACGCTTTCCTTGGCCTCGCCGACTGTTGGCTTCTTTCCTTCATGTATTATATAACGAGCACCCTCATTTCCCCCCTATATATATATATATATATATATATATATATATATATATATATATATATATGCGTTTGTTGTTTGTCATTCATGTATTCCGTCTGCCTTTGCAGGACGCTTTCAAAAGCCTTAAAACAGTTGATTAATTCCCCCGTGTATTCTTTTAAATATTCGAGAAGCGAAATACTTTTCGGCTAACGTGAAATTGCCACTATCGAAAACAACAAGCGCAAGTTTACCGCAAAATTTCAGAAAACGAACAAAATGTATACCAAGGCTGACAGTGCCATGATGATTATAGTGGCAGTGGTGTTTGGAGAGATGGTGGAATTGTTCTTCCCTTTAGAACTGGCAGGCTAGTATCAAGAATAGTGTCTACTCTAAGCCATGAAAATCACCCAACCTAAAAAATTAAACAAATCAGTTATTTTCCATACAGTACCACTGATTCTTTATAAAGAAAACTGCACATGCATACGCAAAAAAAAAAAAAGAATTGAACGTTGTTGCTCTTTAAAAAAATAATAATTTCTTCTAGATAAAGTCACACACCCTTGAAAGAAAATCGTTTACACTTGTTACACATTATGGTTGCTAATTCCACTCAGCGGAAGAAAAGGGAACGTTCCAGACCGGTATATATGCAGGGCAATGGAGAAAGGAGCTGGCAGGTATCAGAATTATATTGAGGACCATTGGGGAAACCACGTAGCTGAACGGCATTGAGAATTTTCAGGACGGGCCAGCAAAGGTACGGAGAGTTTCGAGCGTTGCGTCGCAACAACATTATTTTTATCTCAGCAGTCTTCAGCAAGCAGGCTTATTAGCATATGTCTTGAAATACGTGTATTGTCTCTAGATTCAACCTGACCGCATCAAAAAATTTGTGTGGCACTTTTGACCCCTAAAGTGCGATAAGGCGAAAGCATTTGTTTGAAACATCGTTGATTCCTGGTTTTATACTGCTTTGCTTCTGTAGGATGTGTGGTGAGGTGTTTGAGGAAGAGCCAAATGAAAGGCGCCTCACGGGCGCCTGGATTGGTATAACGCGATAGCGTAAGCTACCAGCCAACATATAAAGCCCCGCTTTAACCGAGCCGTATATGAACGTGTCTGCGTAGCCTAGGGATAACGTGAATGCAAGGGTTTTGGCAGGCTGATATTGACATTACCCTCCCATATGAAAGGAGAGGCATGTGTTGGCAGCGCCTGCCAAACGTAATGTCAGGAAGCCCTACATCCAGTTAGTGCTCACCTATGTCAGCTCACAGCTACAGCCTCCCACGTAACCAATACGTCCCCCATAGGGGCATGGACCCAGGGTGGTCCACCTTGACCTATGGTGGCCGTCATCTTGGGTGGCATGGCGTGACCTAGGGTGGCCGCAAAGTATGACGCCTTCTACGAACTACAGTATAAGTCATTAAAGGCTTTCGCCTTAATACTGCATTTTTTCTACCCAGCACGGGGACAGTTGGGGCCATGGCTTGTGTAATTTTGTCTGTACTCGGATATTTTGGACATTTGCTGGGAAGAGTTTTTACCATAACTTTTTTTCGCATATTGTACAACTTCACGATTACAATCAATATAACCGCAGACCTTCCCTCGTAGGCTCCTAGGAGTTCACCATTAATTTTCAAACCTCCCACACCGGTTTTCAGTGGGAGTCTGACATAGCTGCTACGAGCGTTAGACAATTTTCAAAACCAAAATTGTTTACAAGATTTCTCTCAATGTCATCACTAGAGTATCTTACAGTAATCTACACTTGCTTCACAATTATTTGAAAACGCAACCCGTTAGTTCGTTAATTACTCGTTTTGAACGCAGGAAAATCTTCAGAAGCAAACTTTTACTACTCATTAGAAGCTTAGACCATTTCTTTCAATAGTTCTTAAAAAGTATCTTCCAATATTCCACAGTTGCCTCATAATTATTTTCAAAAACACAGCCCATAGGTTTTTTTTTTTTTTTTTTTTTTTTTTTATGGCAGACTTAGTTTCTCGTTGCGTGCGCAGAAAATACATTAAAATCAAATTTCAGTCTCACATAGGAAGCTTAGACCGTTCGACAAACACACACATAACAGTATACTTCTTTCAGAATTAAAAGACGTCCTGGAATTCTGACCTTGGTCTTCGGCTGTGCCGGCTGCGGGGTCTCAATGCCAGCCGCGGCCAGACCGCGCAGCCTCTACGAGCGAAAACGTATACAATGCCGAGATTTGAGTTCACAACTGTCTTATCGGACAACCGGTTAAAATGGGCAGGGGTAACGCCCGAAGAACGTTAACCCTGAAAGAAATGGCGGCATCGCAGGAACTGCGTCACCCTGTGTCTGTAGATAATGGAATTCACTCAGTCTAGGCTTTAGGGAGAAAGCGAAAAGACGGAGGCTGGAACCAACAAGGGAGGGACAACAACGAGCAAACTGGTTCTTCGAGCCCGCGGGGCTGTTGCGCGGCGTCTGCAGGGCACCGATGGAAGGGGTAAAAGGTGCGCAAAAGATATATACACGAAACGAAGCAGATTCTATTTGAGCCAAAGCACACTAAAGGTTCGAAAGGCACAGCGCTGAACCCAGCATGAATTATTATGGACAAGAAAAAAAAGAAGATTTACGTTATGACTAAGTGGTGGGTAAGGGTCGAGAGAAGAAATGACCCTGCAACACCATGCTAATGCTAAAAGCTGCCGTCAACTAGTCCCTGTTTTTGTTATGCACTCTTTAAATTACATCTTGGATGTCAACTTCACGTTGTTTGGGTACGATTAGGCCGTCTATATAAAATTTAAAGCTATAAAATAAATAAGCTCGCAAAGTGCATATGACCTCCTTGTTTGCCGCAATAAACGTCAATTGATATATCTTATATTACGTAATTAACGCAGCTCAACGCTTTGCGCGAAAACATTTTACGAAATTTTGCGTTTGATTCTATACATTAATGAAAACGTGACGAAATTGTTAGAGCCAGAAGGTTACATAGACGTAGGACTCTCGACAAGCGCAGGAGACTGGACGACCCCATTTGTTTTGTGATCGTGAATTTAATGTTTAATTACCAATAATTATGGTCTGCAGCACCTGAGTGAATGAATAAAAAGTAAGCGCTTCTGCAATCGGGGAGACCTGAAGAACGATTAACTGTATGATAGCTAATGCCAGTTCCAACCGTGTGGTTGCAGGTCTATTCATGACGCTTTATGCAGAAGTGATCACTCAAGTTTTTCTAGAGAATGAGAACAATTTTTGAATAGTTTTCAACCGAACTGTGTTTCGGCGTGGTGATCAGCGTAGAATGTTAGAGGCAAAAAGGCCATGTCTTAAGCAAGCACTCTTAGGGATATTTCCCCCATATCCTGTCTTTTGCTAGCTTCTTTTAGTTTTGTGACACAAAAATTTAAGGAACCAAGCCAAAATTGAACGAAATATAAGGAGTCAGAATATCCTGCAAGTATAACAACCCTAATGAACTTTCAGGGCGTAATATTGTTACGTGGTGGCATGACAAGCGATGGAACACGGCGACACAACAGAAACAGAACGACGTAATGACATTACGATGAAATATGCTTTAATGGCCAGCGGGCCTGGCGCGAGCGCTCCGCCCCGCGTCACTGCCCGCTTCGCATCTTCGTAGCATTACCCGAGGCCACCGAGCGATCGTCCCAATCGATTGCTAGAAATCCAATGCATGACGTGACGATGAACACAGACACAGGATTGGGACATGAAACGCTGGACACCACAATGAATGCGAAGATGGGAAGAATGCTTTAACCGGAGCATCAAGTCCAATCTTCACCGTTTGCCGAAGGCCAATACTCATGGATGCGCTGAACGGCTTGGGCGGGGGTGCCGTCTTCGCTCGAGTGGTCGTGAGGTCGCTTCGTTGTGAGGTCGCTTCGTCGTGGGGTCGGTAGGGTCGGCTTTGGGCTCTTCCTGGTCGTCATGTGTTGTGGTCAGGGCTGGGGACGAGGCTGGGGACAGCGGCTGGTCGAGTCTGAGCAAAAAGGGCTGGGGCAGAGCTGGACGGTGATCTCCACGGGCTTTCGGCAGGTGGACCCGGCGTACGTTTGGCTTCGACGGTGCAAGGCGAGGATGGGGATGAACCGCACCTCCAACCAAATGTTACGTGGTAGCATGACAAGCGATGGAACACGGCGACACAACAGAAACAGAACGACGTAATGACATGACGATGAAATATGCTTTAATGGCCAGCGGGCCTGGCGCGAGCGCTCCGCTCCGCGTCACTGCCCGCTTCATCTTCGTAGCAATATATAGTGGTCGAATGATACCCAGTCATGGCGATAGCAAACATTCACCATATCTTGGTGGTAATCTGATCTATAATAATAATAATTGGTTCATAGGAAGGGAAAGGCGCAGTATCTGTCACACTTGCTCTGTGGACACCTGAACCACTCCGTAAGGGAAGGGAGGAAGGTGGGAATGAAAGTGGAAAGATAGAAAGGGGAGCCGTAGTGGAGGGCTTTGGAGTAATTTCAACCACCTGAGGATCTTTACCGTGCGCCGACATCGCACAGCACACGGACGCCACTTCGTTTCGCCTCAATCGAAACGCAGCCGCCGTGGTCGGGTTAGAATAATCTGATCTGATGTTTAACTTTTTGAGGCAACAGAAACGCGAACTACTTTCTGTCACAAAGAAATTCCGTAGTGCTCTTCTGCGCCGTTACAGCATATGGCCAATATGGCGGCGATCAGATTAAATGCACCAGTCCTGCAAAATCCTAATGCGTACAGCCAAGAATCGAATGACTCATACTTTACCAGCCAAAGGACGAGACACAGGAAAGAAGAGGACAGGACAAGGCTGGACTAGCAACTGAATGTTTATTGAACAGAAGAAAACAACGAAGACTCCTTCCGAAAAACACCAACTTGCCCAGTCGTCAACCTTGTTGAATCGAATGACTGGCTCGTTCACCGAAAATGCATGCGCGATCCGCGCTAACATCATGACCGCTCAGCATACGTCACTGCCGCTCATTTCGCACGTATTTTCTTTTTAATACTGGATTATGATTATGCATTGCCGCGTAAATATCGCGCTTTGTACGAACAATGGTGAAGGCCAGGGAAGCACCGAACAAAGAAGCCAAAAAATAAAAGGTCACCTAGCTGACTACTTGTATAGCGAAGTTGACACATGTTAAACGCTTCAAATTCAATACAGTGTGTTGTAAATGCATTTTAATTTAAATGTTGTCGCAAGATCATTCAATTCTTGCAATTTTTATGAGTGTTGCTGTAGTTGCAAATAGTTGTTGCGATGTACTATGTCAGCTACACAGAGCGTCGTGGTAGTGGTTTATCAATAAATAATCAAAAAGAAGAAAAAGATTGTTGACCGGTCGCGGCAATTGCTATATAAAAACTGAAGCACCTGAGCGGCGGCCGGTGGGACAAAAAAGGGGATAGGGAGAGGATAGCGAGGGGAGTGCGTAGGGGAGCGGGAGCGATAGGAAGAAAGAACAGAGAAAAGCGTCGTCGCCGTTTGGCGTTGCCGTTGGTTCGTGCTGTCCCAAGCATGCATCTTCCCTAGTAGGCGAGAGAGCGATGATCGTTTTCGCCGCGCCGCTCTTTTTTTTTTTTCGCTCACGTGTAGCTGTATTGACGATGTGAACAGCGCTGCTAGACGCTTACACGACGCACGACCGCTGGCCGGAGTATCAACTCCCAGGATGCATCACGGCGACGTAGCGAAATTCGATAATCGTTCGAGTCGGAAATTTTCGACCGCATAATTTTCGTTTCAGGTTGATCTGGACTGCAATTAATCGCATAACAGCACGACAGATTAGGACGAGTTTGAAAGCAGGCGCTATGTTGAAAACATGAGTGGTGCATGCACTATTTTTTCTTCACGAATAAAGCGGTATCAAAACGGAGGGTTGCGAGCTTGCAAGTCAGCGAAACGGCGTCTTAGAACTCTAACATAATGGATACTACGTTGTGATAAATCATTATATTGCAACAGGCAGGAATTATGACCTAGCGATTTTTTGTTTGTGTTAACGTGCGAAAGTTTGTAAATTACCCTTAACCGTTTGAAGGACAGCACCACTACTTCAAGTGCCAGCAAACAGACATTGTACCTGTGCACCAAGATTTCGAAAACTACCAAATTATATAATAAACAATGCGTGCTAATACTAATAGGCATCCACATCTCCAGATATCCGCCTCACTATAACAACCTTCCCGTGCCTACGGTCGACACCATACGATTTTTCGGCCTCCCCCTCCAAGCAAACGGAGCCAACACTAACACAATACAACGCTTGCATCGATACACACAGCAGACAGCCCGTCTCATACGGCGCGTTACCAACAAGCGGGCAGGCATGAAGGAGGCCAATCTCCTTCATCTCTTTCAAGCACTTGTCGTGAGTCGTATTGCTTACACTGCTCCATATTTACGTCTCAGGCACACGAAGAAGCACCGCCTGGATTGCCTTATCCGCAGCGGCGTAACAGCCCTTGGTCTTCCTCTCTCTACTCCCAACGGCAAGCTCATCGCCCTTGGTGTCTCCAACACGGCTGACGAGCTCATTGAGGCGGCCCTCCTAGCCACGCGCCAACGCTTCTCACTAACTTCCGCAGGCCGCTCTATCCTCGAACAACTTCACATCACTCCCCTCCGTCCCATCCTCGGTGGTCAATCTCCCACCTGCCATACTCTCCCTCTCCCCCGCAGCATGTATCCAACTCATCATCAAGATTGCAGAGAAGCTCGGGCCGTGTCACTCCAGCGGCGATATACTGGCCGACTTGACGTACTTTACAGACGCGGCAAACCATCCTACTCGGACTGCTGCAACAGCGGTTTCCACAGACGAGAACATGACTCTTCATGCCTCCTGCTCCGTTCGTACTTCACATATCACTATAGCAGAGGAAGTAGCTATTGCTCTCGTGCTCTCCACTTCTAAAGCTAAAGTAATCATAAGTGACTTACAGAGCGCCGTTCTTAATTTTACTCATGGCCGCATTTCAGTCGAAGCGTTTCGCGTACTCATATCGAATCCTCCTAAACACCTGACCCTCCTGCTATGGGCTCCGGCCCTCATGGGTTTCAAGGGTAGTGAGAGAGCACATGAGCTAGCTCGAGGGCTCACTTTCCGAACAGCTTATAATCCCGCCCCCAAAATGCCTGCCTTGGTCAGGAAGGACACCGTAATCACTTCACGCGACCTGCTCCAACACTATCGTCTTTCTCGCCAACTCTATCAGGGTCCGCACCAAGAACTTGCAAAGACAGAGGCCGTCATGTGGCGCCAACTCCAGACGGACACATTCCCCAATCCCAAAAGATTCCATATTTCCTGAACGGTATAATGCCGACGTGTAAACACTGCAATATACCAGCAGACCTCCTTCATATGGTCCGGACTTGACCACGACAACACATGCCAACACCCACACAACACACCTATTATGAGGCTCGTCTATGCAGCTCTACCCTGGACGACCAGCGAGCGCTCATCGGTCTCGCTCTAGAGGCTGCCAGATTCCAAGGAGTCTTGGCCGACCCCTAGATCTGGGCATTCGGCCCCTTGACTGTTTTAATAAATGTTTACCAACAAACCTAATAATAGGCATCTCTGGTGGCTTCACAACTGTTCAGTTGAACGCAGCACATAATACCACACAAAAATTAGAGGGCCTATCATTTGCCTCTCATCGGCGTTCGTTGCAGTGCTACATATAGTATTAATTGGTTTACAGTAAAGGAAATGCGCCGTATCTGTCACACTTTATCCGGCAAGTGTGGACAGTACACCATCGCGTCTGTCATGTGGCGTTCCTTGGTGCACGTTCAAGTGTGGGATTGCAGATGGCAGGAACACTAGGCAAGAACACATCTCGCGGAATTTTCGCTCTTGCAGGACGGAGGGTGGCTGCTCCTGGCCCTGATGGGGCTGGGACAGGTAGGTCACCGCCGCTTGCGGCGGGGGCTAGCCTGCCACCGATTTTTTATCAGTTGTAGGCCGTAATTGCACCCGCTACCGCTTCGGTGGTGGACGACGGCTGTTGCGGCGCGCATCTTTCTCTCCCTCCTCTTTTTCTTCTCTATTTTCTCTTCTGTCCGCACGAGGCAGCGGAGCTGGCTCAGCTGCCCCGCCGGGGGTGGTGCAGTGGTAAGACGCCCGACTACTGTGCCGGAGTACTCGGGTTCGAACCCGACCTCGGCGGCTGCGTTTCGATGGAGGCGAAACGAAGAGGCGTCGTGTGCTGTGCGATGTCAGCGCACGTCAAAGATCCCCAGGTGGTCGAAATTACTCCGTAGCCCTCCACTACGGCTCCTCTTTCTCTCTATCCAATTTCATTCCCACCATCCTCCCTTCCCTTACGGCGCGGTTGCGGTGTCCACAGAAAACAAGTGAGACAGTTACCTTGCCTTTCCCTTCCTATAAATAAATCAGTTTTTGGCTCAGCTACAGAGCCAGTAGCAGGCCCATGCATTTTCTTTTTTTTCTTCCTACAGAAACACTCCACTAACAGTTCTTGAGTGTCATGAAGGAAACTTTGTAGTCGGAGAAATGTAGAGAGCATTTAAGTTATCGGAATGTTGTGGGAGGCAGCGCGTGGGGCCGTAGGAACGTTGTGCGGTGTAGTGACTAATGCCACAAACCGCAGACGAGGAGAAATAACCATCGCAAATATCTTAAACTGACTTGAAAACGCTGTAGCCACAGTTAGCAAGAATCTCATGAAATTTCTAGCAGTGTTTTAAAGAAAAATGAGGGCGGGCTAGATCCTGGCCAGTCCTTCCTCGAAATCCAAGGGACGATCGGCTAGAGGTCCAGACTATCAAACTAGCTGTATATACGCTAACTACATCAAAATATCGCCCACACCTAACTGCAAGATAGCATGTGCAATAATCGAGAATTCAGACACAGAGAACAGCATCATATTTTGATGTAGTTTGATGTATATACAGCTAGTTTAATAGTCCGGATCTCTTTGTTGTTGTTGTGGCTGTGGGAAGAAGGAAAATAAAATGCATGGGCCTGTTACTGGCTCTGTAGCTGAGCCACCTCCGCTGCCTCATGCGGAGAGGAGAGAAAGAAGCGCGCCGCAATAGCCGTCGTCCACCACCGAAGCAGTGGCGGGTGCAATGACGGCCTACAACAGATAAAATTCGGTGGCAGGCTAGCTCCCGCCGTAAGCGGCGTTGACCTACCTGTCCCAGCCCCATCAGGGCCAGGATGAGCCACCCTTCCCTACCTCACCTCCAACCCCCGATCTCTTTGCAGTGAGTACCATGTGTGGTCGTGTGTACCATATGTGGTCACGTGTTCCACTTGAGCTCTGAAGCAGGCGCAATATCTGCCACATTTGTTTCTGTGGACACCTGAATCGCGCCGTAAGGGAAGGAAGGTGGGTGTGAAAGTGGAGCTGGTTACGAGGGACAACGACGACGACGCGAAACCCAGGAACGGGCACCAAAGAGCTGCGCTCTAAAAAAGGTACTGAGGCTCTGGAACGCATATATTCAAAAAGCCGCGGGAGCAGGTCGCATTTGTATGCAACGGGCGGAAAAAGGGGTAAAGGCGCCTTAGCAGTATTGGTTGATGGGGTAGGGCGCTCGATCTCGGCACTATCGGTTAAGAGCGATGATACTGATGTTGCAGAGGTTTCAATAGTTCTTGCTTGCGTCGGCACAAAGGCCACCTATGTGTTGAGCGACAGTAAAACGGCAATTCAAAATTTTGGTAAAGGGAAGATATCTCCCATGGCACTCAAGATTCTGACAAAAAGAATTGTATAGGACAATTCATCTGATTTGGACCCCGGCGCAAGAATCTGTTAAGTGACGAGGCTGCTCGGAACCTGGCTCGACATTTCTACTGTCGAGCAGGTCGGAATGAGCAAGCTGAGGAAGGCTACAATAGAGAAAGGCGTCTGCTGTCGTATTATGATGCGACGCAATATTATAGAAGGCGGCGTCTGAAACTGCCCCCTGTAGACAAGACGTGAATAGAAAACAGATAGACATGGAGGCGTCTGCAAGCAGATGTTCATCTAAATCCGGTCTTAAAATATTCCCAGATATTGGAGAGCTGCAGGGTTTGCAGGCAGAGGGGTACCCTGAACCACGTAGTATGGGAGTGTTTGCATTCCCCAGGCACGGCAAACATTGACAGTAGAGAAGCTTGGGAGGCTTTACTGGAAAGCTAAAGCCCAACCTCGGAACGTCGACTGGCTGAAGAGGCCACTGAGACTCGAGGGATTTTGGCCAACATCTGAAGTAGATTCTAACCTGCCCTAAGGCTTCTCCCCTCAAGAGGGGAGGGCCTGGGGTAGGAAAGAGCCCTTTTCTGCTGGACAATAAAGTTTATTCACTCTCACTGTTTCTTCATAAGAAAGGAAAGGCACAGTATCTGTCAGACTTGTTCATACAGCACTTCTTCCCGCATTCACTCCCACCTTCCTCCTATGGCACGGTTCAGGTGTCCACAGAACAAGTATGAGATACTGCGTCTTACCTATTAGGTATCATAAGGCTGTGTATGCCCATATTTGGAATGCGTGCAGCACTTGCTAATGAAAGTATGAGCCATTAAAGGCTTCAGCTTTAAAAAATTGAAACCTCAGCTACTCAACCATTCCCAGTAGTTAATGGTGGAATTTTGTTTTAATGCTAATCATACGATGAAAAAAAAAAAAAACAGCTCTATGCATATGCACCGCACATGAAGTGCCATTACAACAGCAAAGCAAATGTCTGCCCCGTTTTCCTACAAAACTAGTGGCTTGGAGGCAACACCATTGAATTCCTAGAGCCATTCTGAAATAAATTTCATGCTAAACAAGAGTGATTGAAACATGAAAGACCCTGAAGTGTTACATGCATACTGTTGAAATGTGCGTTCAATGTCTTGCTTGGACCCATTTTCAGGCACACGGAAATAGAAAAGGCCTCCATGTTTCAGAAAATTAGCTTGGCAAAGAGCCATCCTGAACTTTCCCAAAAAATGTTGATTAAAGAGTCGAGCAATACACTGATTAAGTGCACGGCGAAGCAGATTGCAAACTGAAAATTCGTTTCCCTCTTCTCCACATAAAACAGTACAGCATCAGAAGGAAAGTACCACAGTGAGCAGGTCGCTCCTGCCAGCCCCAGTATATCATTTGACGCAAAACATAAGCTGGCACTTCTGAAACTGTTTTCACTTACTCCGCAAATACGGGCCAAAGCGTGCATAACTGCCAAAATTCCACGGTTGGTACAACTTGCGCGTACATTTACGGAACAGACCAATTTTGATTCTCTGCCTTCCAATAAAGGTGTGCCCCGTTAATATGGACGACCCGAATTGTTTTTCTGGGGACGAAACCTTTTCAATGTATTTATGCCTCGTTAATATGGAAACTCGCTGTCTGGACAATGGACAGGGGAAGAATGCACACGGCCCACTTGGGCTCATGTATTTTTGTCTCGTTAATATGGACAGTGCTTGAAAAAAAAGAGGAGTCCGAACGCAAGTTAAAGAAGGCCGCGCTGCCTGAGAGAGTCCTGTGGGGTTGAAAAGAACCAAAGCGGGAGTGTCGCGGTTTTAGGGGGGGGGGGGGGGGGGGGGGGGAGCGCAAGAACGGAGAGAGGAACGTACACAGCAAACCGAAGGTCAGCGTAAGAAAGACCCTGAAAGGGGGGAACCAGGATATTTCTGGGTGCAGCAGAAGTGCCGCCGCAGTCGGGAAAACAGCAACAAGTCGTTGCAATGAATTCTGCTGAACGTGAATAGAGAGGCCGGTAAAAGTGCAAGAAATCACACGAAGAATGGCAAGTGCCTACAGTGGCGGTGGGAACTGGCTTTCTTTCCCGAAGCACAATGTGTGTTCCATGAAGCCGTTAACGCTTTTCAGTGAGAGTTAAGACACAAAGTAGAGCGACAAAAAGAAAGGCGACGCACGAACAGTGTTGCCAATTTAGCTACTTTGTAGCTAGATTTAGCCACTTTTGGACTCAACTAGCTACCAAGAAAGGTAGTTTAGCTACGAGTAGCTGTTCTAGCTCTTTTCTTCAAAATCTAGCTACAAATCTAGCTATTTTGGTGAAATCTAGCTTAAATCTGGCTACATTTCGGAAAATTACTATTCTGGCGTGAAAAATCTTCCCACAGACACTACACATCATGCTACACATGATGAAACTGACGTCAGGCACAAAGCGTCATCTGGTAGTTTTTAAACAAGACGCAAACCAGACAAAGATATCTTGCAAGAAAGAAGGAAACACTTGAAAAGAGAGAGGAGGATGCAATACAAGGCGCCACTTAAAGGGTGTTGGTATGCCTCGCCGCCTCTGCCTCCACGAGCTTCCTTCATGTCTGCCTCAATGGGAAAAAGAAAACCATAGCTCACAATGTAAAGAGGCGTGGCGATGCGGCTGATGCGGCGGCGCAGCTTCTGACGGGTGTCGTCTATCGCGCAGCGCTGGGGCTCCGATGAGCATCGAAGTCGTGCTCGCGGTACACTATTGTGCATGTGTGTACGCATTCCTATCATTTAAACTCTTAACGTTCTTTGCACGGCTACCATAAGGCGCCTGGAATCGACTGTCTGATTCGACTCTCTCTGCGGATCATGCGCGGTCAGCACCGAGCGGATAAAAGAGGCCAAGAGGCCCACCGGTCCGAGTTACGCCGAGTCGCGGACGGAAGGTATCGCCTAGACAGTCATTAAACCTTTCATAGCTCTCCGTTCATAGGCTTCTGTGTACGTGCAAAAAGTAGATAAAAGTCCATTCTTTACATGTTTACAGAGCAGTGATGCATTCGCACCTCGTCTTTTCTTAGCGCGCAAACCTTAACGCTTTGCGAAATCGTCTGCCTAAATTATCGGAATCGAAACCTGAGCACATTCATCATTCGTTATTCGTTAGTTAGCACTTGTCATGCGTAGTCGCCTGCAGGGAACCATATCTTGATAGCTGTGTTTAATTTTTACAATAATAGAGCTGCCTATAAATGCGTTATATATGCAAAATATAAAATAAAATTTCTTAAAAAAAAATCTAGCTACTTTTAGCTCCTTGCTTGATTTTTTAGCTACTTTTAGCTACTTTCACGCTGCCATCTAGCTACTTTTGCTCGTCAACATTTGGCAACACTGCACGCAACCGGGCGTCCCATCCTGGAAGCGCTTCCTTCTCATGCTCCTGGTTTTTGTCCCTGTTGCGCTGCCGAACTGACTCATTTTTCACACCAGGGTCCGCATGTTGGCTTCGCTTTGAGTCAACGATGCGGCCTTGACAAGGTCTGAGCTCTTCGTAGTCGGCTAGCAGTCGTTTTAAACTGTACTTCGGCTTGCAGTGTTTGTTTTATAGGAACACACAGAAACGGCGCCAAGAAGATGGGATGTTCGATAGCCCTCTGCATAGCAGCTTGCCAACTTGACTCCCTTGCCTCCTTACGGAAATAGTACAAGGCAAAAAAAAAAGTCAGAAGGGAAAGGCAGAAAGGTTAACTAGGCAAAAAAGTGCAAAGCATCAGGAGCCTGTAACCCTCAACTTGAGTCTGGCTTTTGGCATGGTGGGAGTTAAACGCAAAAGAACAGAGCTGTACGTAGGCACGAAGAAATCTGTGAATACAAGCGGCAAAAGCCATCTCAGTCAATCCAAGCAGTGAGGGACTACAGCTCAGCTGTTTCCTCACCTCAGGAGAATCTCAAGCAGCTACTTAGCGGCTACTTTGTTCAGTGACGAGGCCATTTTGGAAGTGGCGGTGAGTAGAGAATTGGACCCCGATTAATCGGCCAGTGAGGAGTTCGTGCTCGAAAGTTTGACCAACACAAAGCCCACCATCACGGGTGTCATGGTACGCGAGACGCTTTAGACTGCACTACAATTTTTCGAAGACAACAATGACAAAAATAATGCACTCAAAATTGCCAGTGCTCTTGTGAAATTTTCAGTCCAGTGCACACCATTATGTACAAAAGCAGTCATTAATTAAAATTCTTTTTTTCTCAATAAAATCCTTTGTTTTTATTCATGACTCATTATGGATGACTCGCATTATGGACAGTTTTGGTTGGAAACCAAAGTGTCCATATTAACGAGGCACGACTGTACTGACATTAAGCTGCATAGCATTAAATCTGCACACCGATTTCATGCCTCCACTTATAAAGTAAGGCGAGCTAAGCTAAGAGCTGTGTCACTGTCATGCATTTAAAGTTCCAAACACCAGGCTTAACCAGTGTTCTTAATGAAGCAAAGGAGCTTGCTACAAAGGGATATTAAGCATAGCATCCTAATCACTGACTCAAAACAAAGACCAGATTTCATGAGTTCAACCATGAGTTTCATTTACAATGAAATGACTCGTTTTAATGTTGCGACATTAGTCAAACAGGCCGAAACCCATGTCGTCGTCCTCCTCAGACTCTTCCTTCTTTTCCTCTTTCTTGGCTGCTTCTGCAAGAGCAGATAAAAAAAAAGATAAAGATTGAAGGCTTTCAAACAAATAGTGTTTTGAAAGAAGTGAAAATTTTGAGAGAACAAGGCACAAAATGCAGTATTCTTCACTAGTGAATGATGAACATTCTACAGAAACTGTCATACATCTGTCTGTGCCCAACGCTGAACAAAGAATTTAATGAAACAGATTACAAAAATAATAGTACACACTCTTAGGGGCTCCTCACTGTGCACCTAAGTGGCACCAAAGTTACAGTGCACTATGGAATAGCTTAGTGACAAATGGTAAATATACATAAAAAACATGGCACACACACACACACAAAGCTAACCAAGGAATATCTAATGCGATAAATATTGAAGTACAACTGTGAATAGACAGTTTTTACTTTTATGGAAGAGTTGTCAATGGATGTTTACAATGGTTTTCACTCAAATGGCAGAACACTGAGTATGTCAGCTGCATAAAGTATCAGTGTACACAATCTAGGAAAAGACCCTAACTGTAGTAAAATAAGCTTCAGGGGGCAAAGAGGCACTTCGAGAAAGCTGTCATTAGTGTGAATGGTAACTAACAATTTCAAAAGTTTACTGAAAAATAAAAAGCACACTGATGATAGCCTCAGAGCATGTTAGTCGCCCGCCCCGCAAAAAGTGAAGCTAATCCAATCCAATACGGCTGCGATCGCTCCATTATCAGCATATAAACGGAACATGGAAAGCAGCGAAGTCCATTATTTGTAAAGCTGACTTTTTGCAGAAAACTTTTTTTTTTTTTTTCAAATTCGCAGATTTTTCGGACTGTTCAAATATTCGGACCATTTCTCAGGTCCCGCCAAGTCCAAAAAGACGGTCGGGACTGTATCGTACCTCGCCTTGCAGCGCGGCCACACGATGGCGAGACAGCAAAAACCCAACCTGAATAACATACTTGCTGTGTGAAAATGCACTGCAGAATATATCATGCCATTTTCCCCGACTTAGAGAAACTTTTGATGGTTTCCCTGACATTTCATCAATTTTCCCCGTCCATAAATTTTCCTTGACGATTCCCAGCTACTAGACATCCTGCTAGCACAACTTGTTAATACTGTTATTGAAGCATTACACTAGCAAAAAAATAAGTATGCGGTAGAGCACCAATATGGTGCCAGCACATAACAGCCAAATGTTTCAGCTCATGCAGTCAGATTACACAATTGATGTCATTACAATGCTGTAACAAAGAAACTGACCTCTGCTAGTAGTGTAATGCAGTAGAGCACCAATATGGTGCAAGCACAAAACAGCCAAATGTTTCAGCTCATGCAGTCAGATTACACAACTGATGTCATTACAATGCTGTAACAAAGTTAAACTATGACCTCGGCTAGTAGTGCAACCAGCTTGCTCAGGTAAAAGCATGCGCGGCGCTATTCAGCAAAAGGCACTGGTAACAGAGCAATCAAAATTTGAAATTAAGGCTTTCAGTTCGACCCAGATTCGAGCACTCACCCTTTGGAGCTGCTGCGCCACCACCACCGGCAGCCGCCGCAGGAGCGGGCGCTGCGGCAGCAGCTGCACCACCACCAGAGGGCATGGTAGCCAGCTTTTCCTTGCCTGGAAGGAAAAAGTGAGAAAAGTTCATGAGAGACAATGACAGTCTTACCTGCTGTCAAGAACCACAACAGAGTAGTTCTCTGCACGGAAGAAGGCTCTCAAGGGCACAAAAATACCACGAACGGCACCTTATGTGACAAACTTCATTCGCTTCGCAGCATGATGAGGAAGACGCACTGCCTCAGGCACAGTTACGAAATTCAATTCCTCAAGCAGGATCCCCTTGGCTGAGAAGCAAAATTTCCCCGAGTGCTCTCAAAAATTGCCAAAATGCCCGAGTTGGCCTTTAGATCAATTGGGACATTGAAGACCGTCATCTAGCCCCCAGCCATTGTTTATGTTTGACCTTTAGGTGTTGGTGGGCTTTTTTCACATTCAGCCCCCCCCCCCCCCCCCCCCTCACAGTACCGACAATGCCAAATATTCTTAAGAATTTGACCTTTAAGCTTCAAGCATTAATAGTAGTGCATGCAAACATTCTCAAGATGGCCATGAACTATGAGACATGCCTAAGTGAAGAGCTCTAGATCAATTGACACCTTAGATTCTTGACACGCAGGCATTACACAGCACAGCCACAACGGGTCTTCACGTCTAATGCGAGTGCTATGGCTCAGATCCAGTATTCCAGCCTTAGGCACAGCAATTTAATGCCATAGCTACTCTTAGACAGCCCAAGGATAACAGAATTTGTGCACAAGAGCAGAGTCAATACAAAGAAATAGATTTATGCATTCATACATGATGTGCTACAGAATGGGAGCAGTGCAATTTGCGCTGCTTGGTTGTAGCTTTGAATAGTCTAGCATGCTAAGAAAATGATGCAGTAGGTATGTTGCCGCCACGAATTCTTCTCATTTTTTTATGTTACTGAAAGCGATTTAGGCACTATTTAAACATAAGTGCTTACCAATCAATATGTGCTGCAAAATATATTTTTCCAAGTTAAGAATGCACAGCCAACTTGCTGCTTGTGCACCTACTCTTCACACTGCCTGTCCAATCCTTTATACTAGAACCAGTCATGAATAGACACCTTTTCCCAGTACCACTGCTGGTTTGTATGATTTAACTTCCCAAAGCAACTAAGGCTATGAGAGACGCCGTAGTGGAGGACTTCGGAAACTTCGACCACCTGGGGTTCTTTATCGTGCACCGACATCGCACAGCACACAAACGCCACTCCGTTTTGCCTCCATCGAAACGCAGCCGCCGGCGTCGGGTTCAAACACAGGTAATCCGGCACAGTAGTCGGGCGTCTTAACCCCTGCACCAGCATGACGTGGTCTAATACTACTACTGCACATGCGCGAAGCCTCCTCGGTCGCCATTTTTGCTGGGATGTTTGGCGAAAATGGAAGGACGAGTTCACCGCAGATAGTTTTCCACGAATGAAATTCTCACTTCATTGATGTAACAAACTGCTGCACAATAATTGCGTGCAGTGCTAGCATCTCGGAAATGCATACACCGTATTCTCCATTCTCTGTTGGCATGAATTAACACAAAGGATGGGTCATGGTGTGTCCGCAGATTACTGCTGCAACTCTGCACACGCTAGGCGAGGCCAGTCCTGCAATCAACTACTGCTAGGAAAAATAAGCCCAAGCACACGCACACTAAGGACGAATTGCGGCTAATTAGCAGACTTCTCCATCTAGACTGCAACTTAGGTCACCATCTTAGATAACATCACTGGTGTGTAAATTCGCGAACTACTAAAAGACTAACGCCAAGTGCACCAACAGCACGAACAAAGTGGAGTCTCAAAATACATTTGTAATGAGGAAGCAAGCTTACCCTTCGCGATTACTTCGTCGACGGTCTTTCCTTTCAGCTCGCTGATAACTTTGTTGAGTCTTTCGGAGTCGGACTCAATACCGACACTGCCCAGAATCTTCTCAATGTCGGCGGCGGAGGGGTCTTTGTTTCCGCCCATGGAGGCCAGCAAGTAAGCGGCGACGTAACGCATCTGAAACGTGACAACACACATTCGATCAAGCACGAGCCAGGCAAACATATGAAGTAGATAATTATAGTTTGGATTACCTGACAGTCAGTAGAAAACTTTTGTTAAAACATCACAGGAAACAAAAAGATCAGCAGAGACACTTAATTCTTTAAGTGCGACAATGCCAAAGCATAATGTGTTACTATGTAAAGTTGGTTTGGTTTGTGGTTTAACGTCCCAAAGAGACTACCACCTGCCAGACGCACGCTTGTGAGGGCCACAATGTATGCTGCCAAGCTGGTAGGAGCAACAGATATGAAGTCCCACTTTAACCAAGCTGTATCAAAGTGCCTGCATGACTTAAAAAGTAGCCTGTCGCAACTCTGGATTCAAGGGTCCAGTTTGGTTCAATTTCCATTTAAAATGTGCTATCCAAGTTGGCCACTCCTGCATATTCGGCCATGACATGTGGTTGCATGACATCACACAAACCGTCAACTAATCAGTGGTTGGGATGTTGCCTGCCAGAGGCATGCTTGTGATTTTCAAGTGACTCAGTTTCCCTCCTAGTGGGGCTTCCAACAGTTCTACATTAGAATGACTCCATTGTGGCCACAACCCACCCTGCAAAAAACTTTTGTCCATCGGGTCATCCTGAAAAGCATGTCTGCAATCCAAGTCACAGGCCACACATCACATGCCAGACGCATAATAGAGACTTTTGTGCCACTTTTCGTGCTAGTCGGACAGGTAAAACTTTCGCATAAAACTCGCATAAAGAAAAAGTAATTACGAAGGATTTTAGCGACTAAAGTAGCGAAAGGCGAAAGCCTGAGAAGTCTCATATTGTCTAGCGTTCCTGCCATCCACGCGACAGCCGCCGCAGAAGCGGGACACACTTTGTCCACGGCAGTATGAGCCATTAAAGACTTTCGCCTTAATAACCAACACTGCACACACCGAGGCGTCTTCCATTTCCCCGTGTATCGTTAGTTGTGATTTTCCGAGCGCAATAACGCCTTTATGAGCGCACATACTGGCCGAAGCACCGTGGTGACGACAGTGGCAGAACACGTGCTGGCCGACTGCCATATGTTGGGTGCGCTCACACTCTCGTTCTAGAATAAGCTCAACCTTAAGCTCATTTGAAGAGGGAAAAAAAAAAAAAAAAAAGCTCATCATACGATCTTCACAGCTGTTTCTCATCAAGCGGCATGACCTGCCATTAAACGTAACCAGCATAATAGGCAGTTAAAAATATCACCGTTAGAAGCAGTAAGCGTGTAAGGCAAGTGGAATCTGATTTATCATTTGGCAATGTAACGATGCAGTGCATCCTTGGAAGAGTTGGCCGCGACCACACTCGCGCTCGGAAGCAACGCCGACAGCCAAGAAATCAATGATTAACCCCTGTTCGTGACCAATAAACAACTAGTGGTCAGCACGGTGATAAGATCACCGGAAAATGACAAAGCATAGTTTATTTTCTGGCTTTTCAGAGCGCGTGCAGCACGCTCGCAGTACGCGCGCGCAGTACACGTGTTGATCGACTTAGGCTTAGTGGATGCACATTCATTCCTTTTATAAAATAAGCAGTTCATCGTTAAATTTCCGCGCTGTCAGCAGAATGAAGATAAAGCCTTTCTCTAGTGCGACATCTTATAATCGGTTAAGCAAAAATTAAAGGCTCTTGACTCACTTTTTAAGTCTCGTGGACACGAAACGTCTTCAACACCGCAACACAAAAACGTCGAAAGGGAGAGAAGAGGGACTTCGCAATCGCAAAACGCCGGTTCTCATTTCAACGCCAGGTGTCGCAAAAGCTGCTAGGAAAAGGAATTGTTCAAATAACAATATCTCAAATACAAAAAAGTACAGATGTGTAGAAACTGTTTTTTTTTAAATTGAACTTAATTTTTAAACTATTACACATACATATAAAACCGACGTAATTTTGGCGCTAGTGACATGCTGGCTTTTGCAACTGAAAACCATGAAATTGAAAAGGCAGAGAAAATATTTCGCACACTTTTTTTTTTCTTTAATATTTCGCTCAACTAAGTAAGGCTTACCCTAAGGCAAGAATAATAAATAAACGCCAGAGCTATGCTTCTGATCTAGCCACGATCAGCATTCCGCTTTAATGCTAGAATTCTAGGGCATTAATTAGTCGGAAAACATTGTCCGGCGGCGTCGACGATGTCACAAGCATGCTCGACTGGGCAATGAGTGTGCGAGACCCGATGACACAGTCGAGTTGATCTCCAAACTGGGCAGCTCCCTTTGGTTTTATGTTCAAGGGTGAGGCAGGAATCGAACACACTGTAACTTTTGCACTCCCTCCCCATTTTAACCTTCATAATACCGTGCTTCATAGCCTCAAAAGAATTACGAGCAAACATCTGGCAAGCGCCTCCACTACGACGATGATGTTCTGGCAGGTGGTAGCTGGCAGGTGATGCCGGGCATTGATTGGTCGGCGGATTGTGTGACGTCATGAGGTGAGTTGGAAGAGCTACCAACATCCTTTCATATGGAAGGGTGAGATGTGAATTGAAGACTCGCGCCCTTCGTTGAAACTTCGCAGCCTTAAAAAATCACTAGCATGTAACTGGCTGATGATTGTTGGCAAGTGACATGGCTGGACACTGAGTGGTTGGAGGTTTTCTAAATGGAAAGGCACCGTGCAATAAATTATTCCAAAATGGGCATAGAAAAATTCCATCCCTGCTGAAAAGCTGGAGGTGAGGGGGGTTATGAATGGCACCTGGGAGGCAGAGGCGCTGTAATCGTGACAGTAATGCAAGGCAGAGAGCTGCCGGAAATGGTGGATGAGGCCATTATTGTCACAAGACACATCCATATATTCTGCATCACCTTTTGGCCTAAGCAAAACGCTCTAAGGTTCTGTTTACTTTTGTGTAAAGAACCTGCTGGTCTCAGCCAGTGTTATAAATATCAAGACTCTGCGGCTTCAAATCTGTGCAAGAACATTGAAGAGGCAGAACGAGAAGTGATGTGCAAAAGTGCATTGAGGCTTTTAGTTTGGTCTGTAAATTGCAATGTGTCCGTGTGCTAAGCGATGTCAGCGCACGTTAACGATCCCCAGATGGTAGAAATTTCCGGAGTCCTCCACTACGGAGTCTCTCATAGCCTCAGTCGCTTTGGGACGTTAAACCCCACAAACCAAACCAAACCAGCAATAGCAGAAATGTATCAGAAATGTTAGACCACAAGGAGACCTTGCTACACTTGGTTGAGAAAGACTAAGTAGACAACGAACTAGGGTGCCTCAATGCATATGTGCTGGTTTTGGGTTATAACGAGTGTTGACAGCAGGAAGGGTCTATTTGACATTCTCGTAAAATCTAATAAAGAGCCCTTCATGAAGGCATGCCTCATAATTGTGTTACTTTGACGAGTAAAAATAATACATCAACTAAATTAAACGAACATTGCTTCCATCAAGCACCTGTGTTATACTAGAGCAGTTGTAATGCTAAAGGTAAGCAAGCATGCAAAAAAACAACAAATAAATGGTGCAAATGCTTGCTGGCAGTTGCAGTTGTTCTTGCAAGTATAAAACCAATGTGTCAAGAGACAGAGCTGTTGCCATGGGCTTACACTGTTAGGCTTGGTTCATCATCAGTGTACCAATATATAGAAAGGTACTGCAAAATTCATGAACCTCATGCAACAAGGCAGGTCATTACCAAGAATTCATTTTTCAGTCAAGCATAGTTCCACCGAAATAAGCAGAACAGTTAACTTTCAGAATACGTCATAAAACCCATCATCACAGAATACAAAACTGTGAATAAATGCAGTAGATTTACGACTTGTGGAGTAGTTGGTGCATAATTCATAAGAGAAAACTGCACCACAACATAAGACAACGGACTGAATGAAACACACTTTTTTATTTCCGGCGACAGGTTGTCCTAGCGCTTGTGCTGTTTGTCTATTTCACTAGCCCATCTTTAGTTGTGCTGCATTTTTTTTTTCACAGCCCCCCCCCCCCCCCCCCCCCCCCCCCCCTCTTAACCCACACGCACAAAATAACAATATGCAAGGCAATGGTATGCAGTGGCACACTGATATTGTGATCCATGAGACATTTTTCCTGAGACAGCCTACTTAAGTTCTTGCTGGCTAGCAGACAGTTGGCCTTTCATGGTTACTATCTTTTCTACTCACAGCCATTATGCAATCTACCATCTGTACTGACAGGCAAAGTGAGCAGTACTGAAGAGATGATTTCACACATGCAGAAGTGCATGCCTAATTGATAATAATAACCTTTCCCAATGGAAAAAGAAATGTTTATTAAATAGCTTTTGAACAGTGTGTACAATGTCAGCAAAATAGAGTATTCCGTGTGTAAAATAAATAGCTGTTTCTCTTCATACTCTTTGACAACACATTCAGGTGGTGCACAGTATTGAGAAAGAAAGAACAGAAACAGTAAAAACAAATAAATAATCATAAAACCTGCTCAGTACAAGCCACAACACTGATGAAAAAGCACTATCAGTGGACCCTGGGACATAAAAACCGCAAAACAAGTGTAAAAGTCTGCATGTTTATACACAAGCAAGCAGTGTGCATATGATGAAAAAAAAAAAAAAAAAAAAAAAAAAGAAAAGCCTCGGGAATGAAGACCCAGTAAAATAATAATCTTAGACGCTAGTTGGAATGAAGCTGTTACTATACTTGGCACTTAGAGGTGACCCTTGAATAAAACTTGAGGCATCATCAACACACACAGTGCTAGCTCATAATGAAGACAAAGTGGATTTCACAGCTTCAGTAGCCAAGAAAGTTGCTCTTGAACGAAACTAGAACATTTAGCTTCTGTACTTCCTAAACGCGCCAGTTTTAGTGCGTAACAAAGCAGCCTGAGATACCACACTTGGAAGCTGTTCCTTAAGACAAAGATGCCTATTGTTCGGCTTCCTTCAGAAGGGACATGAATATGCTCCCTCGTTTCTGTTTCAGCTCTGCCGGAGAGCCAGACTCAACAATTTGGCCAGCTTCAAGAACGATGATCCTGTCGAAGTTGAGCAGGCCAGTCACTCGGTGCTGGGAGGGAAGAAAAATGTTGTCGTTATTAAATGCACACATGTAAGCTGGCAAAGTAAATAGAAAGAGGGAAAGAAAGCCCTAAACTTCCATCTTTTCATAAATCTTCTCTCATTTCTGACTACTGCACTCAGCCCCAGGCTGACCTGCACTGTATTTCAAAAGCGTGCGAATGAAAAACTTTTCTAAACAAACAATGCTTACAACAAATGGCATTATTCCTTGAGAAGCCCATCAAACAACTAGTGATGGAGACTGCACACAAAACTGCAGCTGTGGATACACCGAAAAAACTCGTGAGACTTTGCTCACTTTCCGAGGCAAAGGAGGGAGCAGGATAGCATTATCACACCCTCTTTGCCAGTAATCAAGAGGCCTGACTGGGATTAGATTTTTGCTGTCTAACTGCAAATGCAGGAGATTAAGTGCAGGAACACACTTAACATCTATGTGGCCATCTTCTTTAACACTGCTATTGGTTGAGTGTGGCAACAGCGAAGATGGTATTAGCACGGGCAAGGTGCAGATGCAGCATCCAGACGTGGCTCTCAAGAAAAGATTTGAGCAAGAAGTGCTTAAAGACCGCATCTGCGCATTGCGTGGCCTGATTCGAGCACTCACAGCGATGGCCAGAACAGTGGAGTCAGCCCATTCATTGAGGACAGTTTCCTGTATGAGACTGTCCAGGTTTGCATCCAAAGATGACGTCGCTTCATCCAGCACCAGCACCTTGGAGGGTTGCAACAGTGCCCTGGCGAAGCAAAATAGCTGCACGGAAGGCACAGGAAAAGATTAACAAGCCACAAGGCACTCGGCCTCAAAAAGCCTCAAGGTTGAACTTGAAGTCACTGTAATATTATTGTCGGCCTCAAATAAGCAATAAAAAAAGAGAGGGGAAATTGCATTCAGAGCTGAACCTTGCGAAAGTTAAGCAGAATGCTTTACTTGACATGACTCCATAGTCTTCGTAAGGATCACTAGCATATTATTTTTTGCAAATGAAATTTCATGTCACAAACCTACAAATATGTTCCCAGGAATGCCATGGTAATAACATCAAAATTTTGATCATTTGGAAATTGAGTATCTAAAATTAGATATCTCAAGGAATTTATGTCAGTACAGGAGACTTTCTGCATTTCCATTTCTGCTGAATCGAGGCTGCATTTTTTTGGTATCAGCATTGTTACATCAACTTCAGCTGTAGAATGTCATAAGCTGATAGCCGAAATGACAGTGCTGACTGGACATACTCGTGAGTGTCGGAAAGAAAAAAAAGATGTATGGCAGTTGGTGCAATTATGCAAATTGCAACATCAAACCTGTTTCTGGCCAATGCTGAAGTTTGCTCCTTCTTCAGATACCTCACCATCTGGAAAGGAAAAAAACAAATAAACAAATAAAGCAAAGGACGAACAATGAGATACAGTGCCCGAAGAGGTGTGTGTGCTTACCTAGCCCGCCAGCAAGAATAACAATCTCCTTGAGGTGTGCCTTCTCTAGCACATTCCAGAGCTGCTCATCTGTGTGAACCCTTTTTGGGTCCAAGTTTTGTCTGCAACATAGTAGATACAAAAGAAGCTTGAACAACAGACATATATCCTACATGAATCAGTGCGCACACACTTATATGAATGGTTAAAGGTGCCTTAAAACAGCTACTGGATGCCATAGTCAAATATGTATGGTACAAATAATACAATCATGAAGATGCAATTTTAATGACACAGTTCATGAAGTTTTATCTTGCCAAGCAAGAAATTCAGAAGGTGAATAAATAATAGGATGATAAGAACCTTATCTGAGCTGAAATTATTTTACTGCGTAAAGAATAACGCACACACACACAAGAAAAACCAGCATATTAAGTGATAAAATGCAAATGTGAAAATGTTTGCATGTTCAAAAGTGGCAAAGAAAAACCTTAGAGGGAGCAGGCTTGGAAGGCATAGTATATAAATGCAAAAGCTAGCAAAAAAAAAAAAAAGAGCCATTTAAATATATGTATATGTATACATAATTTTTTTTCGGTGTCACTAAGGCTTCCCATACCCCTCAAGGAAAAAACTCCATTGCCTGTTTGAGTGTTTGAAGCATCTGAACTTGAAAGAAATAAAATAAAAATGGTCACAATTGAGTTTTAATGTCATAGTGTCACAGACAGATCAGCTTCACTGGCCACTGCATGCGAGCACTATGTTATCACCACAACTGATCACCGGTCACAACTGAGTATCAGCGCAACTGATCACCTCATCTGTTTAACTTCTATCCATGCAAAATTGGTCCGGACCACACCGTTATTGCACTGCCTTCCTAAAGGGCATTAAGCAGCCCCAAAATTTTATAATGCACTACCAGTAAGGTACCCAATCGCTGATTTTATCAATCTTTTCACCTGAAGCCTAACCTTGAAATACTAGCCTCAAACCCAAAGTGAAGCAAAACATGACATGGTAGTGAAAACGTGCATTTGGCTAAACAAGCAAAGTAATCTTGCTCTTGCACAACACAGGACTGGAATGAGCACTGCAGTGGTCACACACATAACTGGGGCCCTCGTGCACTAAATTAACTAGACTAACTAACTGAACTAAATATTAACTAATTAACTAAATGTTTGTGCAGCACTCTGTCTGTGAGCGAAATTAGTTTTCCTTTAGAGACTCCTGCAGTGTAGCCTTTACGTTTCCTAAATGTTTCATTAAAAGAAACTGAAATTGGGTTTTCTTTTCAACCTGTAGATACATTAGACCTGCAGAGCCGTGAAATGATTTAAGGATGAAGTCACAACAAATGTTTGCATCAAGCAGAAAAAGTTACAAAAAGCATAGAAATGCCAAAAAAAGTTAATGAGTGCCTTTGTTCTGTAACAATCCATGGACCTTAATAAGTTATTATGTGATAAAAAGAAATTGGAGAAACATCTGTCTGCAAAAGCTACACGATTGTCCTGTTCTAGAGAAAATTCTTTATACCTGTGAGGATCAGAATAATTTTCACTAAAATGTGTTGACTGATAATGAACAATAGCAGCACCGTTCAGACTGCTAGCAAAACACTAGATCAATGTAGTGGAACCTTCTAAAAGTACCAAAGTACAGAGATAAATTCTAATGAAGAAAATATTTTCAAAGATATGCACACTAATTGCAAACAAGATACCACACATGCTAGCACACCAAACTGAAGTATGAAGATTGCGAGAGTGCTTACAATTATTTCATCCTGCTCCCAGTAGACAGGGGCAAAAGGAAGAAGAGGGGGAGGAGGAGGAGGAAGAAAACAAGAGAAAACGATGAAGAGATGAAGAACAGAAAGAAGAGGGGCAAGCCAAAGCGAACAAAAATTTGTTGAATGAGAGATACTCTACGTGGTTGACACCAGCTGTTGTGAACCTAGCATTCTTTTCAGCGCGAAAAACGCAGGACGAACACTCAGTATGCATTCGTCGTACAAAGACCAACTAGCCCGTCTTCCCACGTTAACGACTCTAGCATTGCTTGTTAATGTTATCCTGAAATGACCCATTTGCGCAACACTGTCCGAGTACTTCTGAACCGAGCTCATGAGTACATAAAAAAGCTCCCGATATGACTATTCACTCATGGTGATTAACATATGTAAAGCAAACTACACTGAGTAGCCCCATTGTATATCTATGCAACATGGCTCAATCTGTAACTAAAACTAGTGGCGATAAATATTTCCTATCCATAAACACCGCTATTTAATGAAGATTACAGAATCGGCAGCACTTTATTAAATGCAATCGCACAAACCTTACTGTTCCAGAAAAGAGAACAGGCTCCTGAGGAATGATGGAGAGGCAAGAGCGCAGCACATCATAGGGCACCAGGGAAATGTCAATGTTGTCAATGAAAATCTTCCCTTCTGAGATGGGAACCATCTTGAAAAGACCCATGACCAGAGACGACTTGCCACTGCCAGTTCTTCCACAGATACCAACCTTGGGAAAGAAATGCCAACAAAAGAGTTGCCCCGTGCAATTAATTACCAAGCAGCTCATTTATTTCATGCACTACTACAGGTTAAGCCAAAGATACATCTTGCATGGTGGCAAGGCATGGAATACATACATGAATCAGCCAGTATAACTGATCCACTCTTGCCACAACGAAAAGAAACAAAATTAAATTCAAGGGCTTGTTAAGTCGGAACATTTTGTTTTGGAAGCTACACAGAGGCGTATACTTTTCTGAAACCAAAACTGCGACCTTACTGATCTCAGAATGCAAAGAATGCGTGACAGTGTAGCAGTGACCTCAGATCCTGTGTTCTTATTTAACAAAAACATGAGTAATAAAAAAAGAGGGACCAATGAAATGCATATTTTTCAAAGCCTCACCTTTTCTCCGGGTGCGAAAGTGACTGAGATGTTCCGCAGTATGGGGTCCAGTCCTGCCTCGTAGGTCATGGTGACTTTTTCAAAACGCACTTCCCCTTTGCTGGGCCAGTCGACAGGCACTAAGCAGAGAATGCAAGCCACAATTACAAAACACTCTAAAACTTTGAATTTTACTTCTCATTGAGAAAGAGAGAGAGAGAGTGAAGTGTGCATGACTGTGTGTAAAGATATACCAACCAAAAGCGTGCACCCAAGAATCAAGACAGAAAGGGCTCACAGCTGAGAAATTCAGAATGCAATCTTTTCTACATTCACTAGGTTCATGATCAATGGTGACCGGGTTTGGAAACATTTGCAAAACATCTGACGTGTGCTTTTTCTCAACACTATTTAGGTCATGCTAATATCAAATCCTATAACGCCATAGTGAAGAAAGTGAAGCATTGCACTGCTTTGACCTCATTCATCTGCAGAAGAAAAGAAGAGTTTCCTTTCAATTAATACACTTGAAAAATGTAGAATCCCATGACTACACGGACTTAGAAGATAGCTGTGTCATTAGCAGCTCCAAACTTGCATAGAAAGCCAGACATATACAAGATAGTGCATGTGTGACAAAAAAAAGGAATAAAGAAGAACCCATTGTGTGCCAACCATATATAAAACGGCCATGGAACCATTCTTATTAGCGTTAATAGTGGCTGTTATTTTCTGTGACCTATGATACAACAGAACAGCATGCAAAGAAAAAAATGCTCACCATCAACCGGTGAAGGGATGCGTTCAATGGGAAGCTGACAGTACTTGGTGACTCGCTCTACCGAACTCATGTACATTTCCACATTTGAAACTTGCCTCACAAGCCAATTCAGGTAGATGGGTACCTGCACAACATATTATAAAAGCATCAGTTTCGCACGTAATAGTATAATGAAATTACAGGTGAAAAAAATTCTTTAGTAAATGTCTAGATTTATATTTTATATGACTAGGAGTGAACTTGGTCCACACTAAGTTTGAACATGATCAATTTCAGTTCACTTAACAGGGGTTTGCAAATATTTGGAATTAATCAGTGGACTGTAATGTGCTGAGGTGTGCAGGAGGCATATGACCGAATGTAAGGTATCAATGAAAAGACCATCTGTGTATAAAAATAAATAAATAAATAAATATATATATATATATATATATTAATACAGAAAAAGATAGAAAGCAACAAATTAGGTAAAGTGTGCTGAAGGAGAGCAGGGGCTAATAAATCATAAAAAAAAGCTAAGTAGCACACCTACCCAAATTTACTACATAACAACATATGCTATGCATGTTGGTGAGAGTTCTGAAAAGTGCTTTAATCAAGGCAGCCGGTGTTCAGCACACGCCTGACAGAGGCCAACAACATATGTCGCTGTGGGAAGCACGCAGAATTCAGGAGTTTAAAATCGCACTTTATTGGCAAAAAGCATTCTGTGCTGCCTAAGAGGAAACAACAAATTTAAAACTACAGCAGGCCTACCACACTGAAATGCCTCGAGATAAAAGCCCGTGAACAATTAATGTTAAGCGAATGTGTACAGTACAGCCAGGTAACAACACAGGTTCCAAGAAGGGTGCACTTACGAGCAGAGTGTATGTCATCGCAATACCAACAAACGATGAGCTGGCTGTTCCTGTAATTGCAGCCGTTACAGAAGAAACAGTTGCCAGAAAAAGGATGACACCACCTAAGTAGTCCTGAAATTGATAATGCATGAATGAAGTGAAAGAAATAAAAAGGACAAAGAGCATGCATCATATAAAAGAGAAAAGAGATGCTGGTGTATTCTGGATGCTAATAGTGGGAGTAAGACTGATACTGCCATTGTGGATAGGTCAGTGACACCTCGTTCTAAACCATGAAATTTGCCTGAATTATAAGCTACATATCAGTATTAGGTAAATGGTTTACACTGATGAAATCTGCCAGATAGCACTTACTTTAAAAAGCTCACTATGATAAGCAGCAGCAGCATGTGGGCATGGAAAACTGGGCTAATTTCTCTGAGATACTACAATAAAAAGAAATGAAAAAAGGGAGAAAAAAAAAATATAAACCAGCCTCACCAATGAGATCCCGAGCCAGCAGTTGGCACAGTTGACCATGATGAAGGCTAAATTGTTGTCGTTGATGTGCTCGTTCATTTTCTCCACAAACCTGTGCTCTTCCCTGAGTGCACAGAAAAAAGGAAAAGTTAGCAACGTGAGAAACTAAAGGGCGAAATATGCCTCTGAGCGTAAAGAAAAAAAGCGTGAAGCATTTTTTACGGTGCTGAAGATTACCTGAAGGCTCTGATCGTGCTCAGTCCGGCTAATGTTTCTGAGAAGTGGGAAAATATTGGACTTTTTGTAATACTGTCAAGGCGTTGCAGTTCCCTAAAATGTGAAGAAAAACATGGAAAGGAGAATGAGACCAATAATTCTTTCAACTTTCCTACGAGAAATGCAACAGAAAAGAAGGAGGAGGAGGAAAAAAAAACGTGTTCTGTGTTCAGTGATGCATTCATTTGAGGCAATATTGTTACGGAGAAGTGTTCAGGAGAGCCAGGCAAAGGAAGAAGAGATCGAAGTGTGCACACTCCGCAGGACCTTGGCTGGTGGTGCTTGTGTCACTGTCCGCTGGCTGTGCGAACCTCACTTGTCAAGCTCTTCAAAAGGTCTGCGTGGTCACGTAATGGGCGTGACAATATTGTGTGGGTTTCACTGATGATCTGGTAGTGTTCAGCTATTTACTGTTTGTATGTTATGGCGTCTTCCCTTTATGCTACATTTGGGTTGGAAAATCGAGGGTGCCCAGACATTAATTTCACTGACATATTAATAAACTTACTCGTTTCTCTTGATTCCAATGTGACAAGTATCCAGTGCAAGCAGACTGTAATGTTTAGATTGTAATTGAGGGATTGTACCATAATGCGATGCGGTTTAGCTTCCAGTAGTAGTCGACGTTGTATGTTTTGAATCACTTCTTTGATCAGCATGGATGTTGACGTCAGAGTTTTGGCGTTTAATATAGTTACGCATGTGACATCTTTGCGCTCATGCTTTGCTTCTGCTTGACATCGAATGTTATGAAGGTGTAGGGCCATATTTTCTATATTTTCGGAATTACGATGTAGCACAGTAGTTGAGAGCCTTGAATAATTAGTGTGAGGTGAATGAAGGGGTAATGCTCATTTCAGGATGTTGCATCCTTTCTTCATAAAAGATAAGTGCAGTATTTTCCCAACTCTGCATTGCTGCATTATTTCAGCTAGAGTGCGAAAGAGAAGATTAGCAAAGTCAAAAGACACTTTTTCTCTTTTCCTTAGAGGCACATCCCGTATCATACTCACAAGTAATTTGAAGCCATCCCAAGTTCAACTTCTAAAGAAATATTTAAGCATTTGCGCAGGCCAACTTCACCGGGTATCTTTTGGAATGCTTAATGAGTCACATATATAGTAATGATCTCTGCGGATATCTGAATTCCAGGAACATTTTGTTCCTTCTACTAAACACTAAAACGTGACTGTTAACAGTAGTGGAAATGGATGTACGAGAGGCTCACCTTGAAGAGTGCCGGAAGAATGACTGAATGTAATAGTAGGCTGCCACAACAAACACTACCACCAGCAGGAAGTAGGGTGTCACAAAGACATCCACCAAGATGGCCGAGATGCACAGCATTAGGAACCGCAGCAGAACGGGCAAGGTGACCGGCAGCTTCTGCAAGGGAGCACGCACAAGAACGGAGCACAGAATGAAAATGTGGGTGGGCTGGTATTCTGAAGTGACAAGCAAAATAAATGAAATGAAAACCTGGGCAAGAAAGGGCTGATCGCACCACGAAAGTCTGAATGACACTAATTCACATATCTATGCTATTTATACAGCCTACAGCAAAAGTGCGTGATATGTACGTGCCTGAGAAATTTACTGTATTAACGCATATTGCCTCGTACTGATACTAGTAGATACATGGAGCATGTAAATACTATATAAGAAAATGCCTTTCTTTCAGCCATTTTAAGCGATTCGATTGCGTACAGCACATTCCATAAACTTTTGTTGCCAATTGTACATTTCAGTTCAGGAAAAAAATATACAAAACAAGAAACTGACTGTATGCTACAATGAATTTCACATGCAGAAAAGCAAGACCTTGCTATCTAATAAGTCCACAAAGATATACCACCAGACATAAGTAAGAAATGATAAATTTGAACGAACAGGTCACAAAGCCAAAGACATGTAATGCACTCAGTGAATGCAATTCATACTGTAACACTCCATACCTTGTCAATAACTCCCATGTCACTTGAAAATCTATTTATGATTCTTCCGATGGGATTGGAATCGAAGAATCTGCAAGGAAAAAAAAAAGCATTACATCAAGAAGTTATTTGGAAATGGGCGCATATTTGAGAATATAACTGCTTTGACACATTGTTGTGTCAAATATAAAAAATATTTACCATATCCAATCTGGTGGAAGTGTCAGCAGTTTCCCATGGGAATCAAAATATAGCGGTTATGCTGATACATACACTTTCAACGCGACTCAAAATGATTCAAAATCAAAAAAGCCTTACAAATATACTTAGCATGTTTCTCCCCCCCTTTTCACAGAAAATAGTTAACCACTAACAAACATTTCTTAAAAACGAAATATGAGACAAAATGGTCTTTTATTACATGGAACCAAAATTTTAAACTGAACAAAAATTTTTGTTGAAAAAGCCCTAATCATTGCAAATTGGAAGTGGTGCACACAACTAACCGGACTTGTCAGGAACCAGAAATGACAGCCAATTTGTGGAGAGGTTGGCTCACCCAAGACCGCTATGGGATGCTGCTTCTAGACACACCTAGCATTTTTGTTTGTTACTAATCATGACGACGAACAAACGCAATAACTTCTGTTGACCCGATCTATATGTTAATTTGTAAAGGTTATGCCAAAACATAATGAAGCAGCTTAGGGAGCTGTTTGAGCAAAATTCAGCACAGTACGTACCTCATAGGGCATTGGACAATATTGTCAATCATGGTGTTGTGGAAAACCTTGACCGACCGAAGGGAAACAAGCTGAGCAGACATGTTCGTCACCAGTGAGAGAAGGATGCAGAAGAGGGACAGGCCCAGGTAGCCCATCAGGTAGCTCCATGCCAGTTCGTCCTGCATTTTATATAAAGTGTTTGCAATTTTCACCACGTTACTCAGTGCCTCTGGCCATGAAACAAGAATAAGAAACATGGAAAACAGCTCTCCGCATGGTGTCCCACTATTTAAGATCTTTCAAACAGGTTAGACGCAGTAGGCTTCACAATGACATGACATCATCTGGTGAAGAGAACGGCACCTATCCTTGCGTACTTTCTGTGCTTTTGATAAATCAAATTTTTGCGAGACACCGAATCACTATCTGAAGTATGCATGAGGAGCCAGTCAAAAGTCTGCAGGCCACGAGGTCTGGTTTTCATTAGTATAACTGAACACCTACAGCGCCTAAAGTGCTAACAATTAAGGTTTTCGTAAGTGGCCCGGCTATGGCGGCCACATTTTGGTAAAGGCGAAATGCAAAAGCACCTGTGTGTGTGATGTCGATGCATGTTAAAGACTTCAACATTCTACTTCCACTTATATGTTCCTTTCCTCCCTTCCCTCACCAGGCAGTTGAGGTGTCCACCAAGAAATGACACAACTGCACATGCATTTCATTTCTACATAACCAATTTTCATTTTGTCCACAAGTGAGAATAGGACTTTCTCATTTAATATCCTTTTGCAGACTGAGTTTTAGGGTTGAGGAAAGAGTTTCGCTACAAGGCTCAAAAACAGATTTGGTGGTCTGAGAACTTCAAAAGGACAACAGAGAACAACTTCATAAGATTTCTGCTCTCAGCAATATTTGACTCTACGGCTCTTCCTGAGTTTGCTGAAGTTTGTCTGGCGGCAAAATACAGGTCTAAAGGGACTCTGTGATTGCCATCAACAGCAGTGTGTAGTCTATCCTCGAAGATCTGTAGCAAAAACTGCGTCATTAGAAGCAGTTCACTCGCAAAATCGGCCAGGGATAGCGACAGCTGTGCTTCATTTCTTTCCTGATGCTTCTATTGCATAATCCAGAGGGAGGTTAAGGATGAAACAAGTGGCCCATTTTTGAATGTGAAGATACTGTACATTTCGGAATGCATGGAACACACCGCACCATGTACATCACGGACCTTTAGCATGCAGCAATGCCAAGACAAGACGGAAAGGTTTTAGAGATGCACAAAGATAATATATATAACAGCTCCAGCAAGCAGTGCTTCAATGCCCCCAATAAGAAATGCGCATTAACCTGCCATGTAAATGAGACACAGCACAGACCAACCTGAGCTGCTGGTACAGTGGCATTGATGTCTCTGGACGCTTCCGACCAGCCGGTGAGCCAGAAGTCAGATCCGAGCCTGGCCCCCTGGTTTGCCGCAAACAGAACGCACACCAATGCCGCCAGCACAAAACGGCAAGAACGCATGTATGCGATGTAGACCGAGCATGGTATCTTCCCCTGCTCCCGGTCTTCCTCTTCGATCACCTTCCACTCGGCCTCTTCAACAAGAGCAAGCGAGTCAGGCCCATTCAGAAGAGGACCAGTTGCACCTGGGTTCCCAAAGTCACATAATAGGATGCCAGTTCATATTCAGTTGAACAAAAACACTGCAGGCCTAAGAATGACATGAATAGCACGTAATTGTTTAGAATGGAGAGACAGCATCATTAGGAAGCATGCAAGGGCATTTTAGGTATTCATCATACAATGATGCATTGCAACATATTAGCCCCTCGACTGTTCAAACTGAAATAGCCCTAGCAAACATCAGGTGCAAAGTACACATAGTTAATGTTTCACATACTAAATATGTAGAAACTTTTGAATGCTTTGCTAGTTTGTTTTTTTACATAAGTACTTTTATAATATTATTTGCCACTCTTCTGCTCTAACCTAAACAACTCAGTGTGGCAAATGAAAACGATGGGGGTCTCTTTAGCCAAGTTGTATGAACTTCAAGCACCACAATTGCATTAATTTTCTAAGGTGAATATACCGTCATGCCAACGGCACCAATTCCCTTTCTATTCAAATAAGAACAGCAGGTCCGGAAACGAGAATGATATTTAAACAACAAACACTACTAGTGACAAGGTTCCTTTCGAAGTGGGCCGAATGACTAATGCCAATAATTCGAGTAAAATTCGGATGGGCATATTATCTACCAAGGTCCATTCATCGCCATAATAATTAATCATGATCAGCCACACATGACAAGCAGCACAATGACCTTGATAAGGACAAATAATGAAAAGGTCATATTCCACTCCTTTGCCAACATTTCAGCAGACACCTTTATGCTAACTGCAAGTGCTGCCTTAATGATTCTGGAAATGAGATTCATTGCCATTGCTATGGTGTAAGAGTAAGTACATGTAAACTGCTCAAATCCACTCCAGGTGCTTTCAACTGAGAGCACGAGAAACAATGCAGAAACAGTACACCAGCTAAAAGGTGGTAAAATTAGTGAATACATCTGTTGACTACAAAAGGACGCGAAGCACTGTGAGCCGGATTCTGTGCTGTAAAAAGCCAGAATTATTGCTTATTCATTTCATGCTCACCATCCTCTCTAGGCTGATCAGTGCCATTTGCAAGAAGCATTTCATTTTTCTTCCCTTCGTGATCCTCGTCCTCGTCCTCTTCCTCAATGAAATTTTCCGCTGTGTTCGAAACTCGTGAGCTCAGTCGTGATGGAGGGCTCCGCATCCACGCACCACGAATGAGTGATGGAGTGTTGGAGCCAGCAGTTGACGTTGAGTGCATGCTGTCTGTGGAAGTACTGGTCCCAAACCTGAAGCCCACCGAAGTGGGCCTTGGCGTAAGGGCACCGCGTGGCACTGCACTGGCTTCATCATTGCTCAGGTCGTGCAGTGGCAGTGGGCTTGATGGGTCGTGTGACAGCTGACGACTCAGGGTCACGGGGCGTGGCTGTGATCGAACATCCTGAAGATGACAGGATTAACTATGAGAACACCATGAGAAGTGCTATTTCTAGCTTTGTCGAAAAAATATTTGAAGCACTGTGTGTGAAGGAAAACCTTCAAGGGTGAGCCTAGTATGCATCCAAAACAAGTACTACAATTAGCACTAAATGCGGAAAGCAATGCTGTTTTAATAAGTTTAGCTTTGATAATCTTGCTCCTCGATAAATTTGGGTTCACAACATCATTCTTAACCTACTACTCTCAGTTTGAGCTCCAGAAAAAGATTTTTTTTTTATCAAAATTTCAAGAGTGCAGCAAAGTCTCCATTTTCAGAAATATGACTTTGTTCAGGTGAACGATGTCATTTAAAATGTCATGAAGGCTTACCTGTGTAGAACCAGAGTTGGCCAAGTAGAGGGACTGCTTGGTAATCATGCGCATGAGCTTGTGGCGCTCCTTGGTGGTGTTGTCCCTGGCAGACGGAGCCTCCTTCTTGGTGGAACGACTCAGCACAGTCGCCAAGTCTGGCTCCAGCTTTTCAATCTCTACCAGGTTTCCCTGACACCTAATCTTTCCCCCCTCCAGAATCACCACCTGCAAGCAAAAAAATTGTTGGAGAGCTTAAACTCCGCCTTTAAGGGTATGATTCCGTAGCGTAGGGGACCACCCGACATATAGGGTCCTGTTTTAACTGAGCCTGCGTAGCCTAGGTGTGGTGTGCCTGATTTGGCATCCAAGAGTGGTGAAAGGTTAATTCTTATTCCACTTTCCCACCTCAAATGAGCGACCTAAGTTGGCAGTTCCTCCACACTTTCTGATATCATGTGGTCTCATTGAAATGCAAGAACCATTGAAGAATCAGTGCCCGGCCATGCCAGCTGCCGGCTACCATTTGCCAGCGCCATGCCCGTGATTTTTCGCTCACAATGCTGAATAATGGGACCTTTAACACAATTGTGTTAAAACACCCTTGTATCCCTTCTATGAATTCCATTTCATTTTTTGCCATCCTTGCACACTTCAGGCTCAAAAGCAGTAGCTAATACTGCATCACTAAGGGTAGAATTACAGGTTATAATTTTAAGAGAGAGAGAACACCATTACAAAATTTAGTATCAATACGTGTTATGATCACAGATGTAAACTGCCACTGCATAAAAAGAGTGTATGATAGCATACCCTAGATTAATTCAAAATGTGTTACAAAGGCTTCTTTAACAGAGCATACAGGCATCACAAGATCTTCTTCTTCTGTATCATGTGATCACAAGATCACAAGATACAGGCATCTAAATAAGTAATACTTGGATGTGACTGATGATATGAAGTGATCATAAAATTAAGCCCAAACAAGGCGCTAAATGCAAAACATATGAAATGTAAGCACGGGCATGTGAAATAAGTGTACAATAATTGTGCAGCGAATATACAGACAAAATTTTGTGCTGCGTGTGCTGTTAACTAAACCGCAATAGCTTATAAGATTTTTTTTGACAAGGCTTTGCCAACAGCTCAAGACAAGTACTGACAGTAAGGTAGTAATGGCATTTCTAGAGGACCATAGCATATGTCCCACAACATGCAATGAGAGAAAAGAGCCATCACCTTTGAAGCGTGAATCAGCAGCTCTTGCTTGTGGGTGACAAGAACAACAGTGCGATGCCTTCTAAGCAGGAGGTTCCTGATGCCCTGTTCAAACACATGCATACCAACGTGGGTATCGAGTGCAGACAAGGGGTCATCCTGAAAAAAAAAACAAAAAAAGAAATGTATGTAATTACACGCTTAGTCATAAAGCCTTGCGGACTTAATCCTCTATGAACATGTGTGTGTCGACCTTTCCTGCTATTGTGTCATTTATGAACCATCTGCACGTTTTCAGTGCTATACAAGCAGCAGAGCCCGCATTCGATGATTTCGCCAACGTCTGTTTGTATGACCCTTGCTTGGAACGCAGTTAGGAACCGCATTCACTGATTTCATCGAAGTTTGCCTGGTTCTTGGCCTCTCATATGCGGTAGTTGGCAGGCAGCAGTTGAAGCTAAAATAACTAGAATAACATACTCTGTGGCTGCTAGTGGTTTACAAACCTATGGCTGTGCGAACAGGTAAGCTTCGCTGGCCACAGCATTAGACCACTCCATCGCAGCAGCCGAAAATTACCAGTGTTTAACTGCAACTCTGTCACACTGCACTTTGCATGTCACTGTCCTCACCAACTTCCATGCATGTCGCTCTCTTTTAGAGTGTGTTAAGCAGCTTCAAAATTTTATAGTGCGGTATCAGTAAGGCACACTATAAAATTGCTCGGGAAACGAGTAAATTGCTCACCAATTTCAAAAACAGATTTTTTGTCTGAGGCTTGCTTGACCTTGAAAACTTAGCCTTGAATCAAAACTGAAGTGCTAAATCGTTTGTCATTTTCTCCTTTACTTTTCACCTGGCCAGGCCTACTATTTCGCTATGGCTGACTGCAGCAGAAACAACAGCTAAGTAATCAGTAAGCAATATAAATCTTTTCTTTCTCGTGATAGCCTCAATAATATAGCACAGGGGTACAAGGAACAGGCATATTAAACTGCACGGTTAAAGAATGAGGAAACATAATTCCTCCCCTCATTAAAGGAAATTGGATGGAGGAGAAATGCAAATATGCTCATGTGCCAACATTTTGGCAGATGTTGAGAACCATGTGCTGAAATTAGTCCAGAATTTTTCTCTCAGTGTGCTACGTAGCCCATTACACTGCTTTGGCATTTAAAGATCTGTAAGCCCTTAACCTACAGTGAGCAGTTACATGCACTTACCAGAATAACAGTCTTTGCTGACGAGTAAAAGGCTCGAGCAAGAGCAATCCTCTGACGCTGCCCGCCGCTTAGGTTGAAGCCACGTTCACCAATTTCTGTCATGTCACGTGCTGGCAACAGGTCTATGTCTGGCTGCAATGCACAAGCTTGAATGACTTGGTGGTACCTGCAGTCCAGTGAGCTCTGCTGTAAGATCCGACATATAAAATGCAGTTCGACGAGGTATATTGCTGGGCCAGTTGGTGATGACTTTTCATATCTACAGCATGATAAACGGGAAAAGAGAAGAAACATATAACGACAAACACAGCGCTGAGTGACAAGAGTCAGCGCTGTGTTTGTCGTTGCGTTTCTTCCCTTGTCCCGTTTATCGCGCTGTATATATAGAATATAAAGTGTAAACAGTAATGTGTATTATGCATGCAATGAGGTTATGCATGTACCTAATGTTGAGGCAATGGGCTAGCTAGAGGAGGCACCTGAAGAATTTATTTATCTGCAGTTTTCTTTATGGCTATGGAAAGCATGCCTGATTCACACACCAAGGCTAGCATGAAAGTATGATTTGAGCAGTGCAGAATGATAGAATACTACACCAGCTCCCTTGGTGTGTACATCGGCACCAGTGACGCACCTTCGACCGTCATACTGCTGCCCAAACAGAATGTTCTCTTTCAAGGTAGCATTCAACAGCCATGGCTTCTGTGGTACATAGGCAATGCAACTGGTGCTAGAAGAGAGAAAGAAAAAAAAAAGAAATATGTTTTCAGTTTTTCATCTTAGCATGCATATTAGTTATTGCAGTACAGAGCTGTTTCAACTTCGTTTCTTTCTCAAGGAAACACTTAAATTTAATAATTATTATTAGCATTCACTGACGTAATATAAGGCCGCAAGTAAAAGCTTCAGGTGGCAGTTTAGTGAGTAAGCTTTAAACACTAAATTTTCACTTCAGGTTAGCACTGAAATACAATTCCGAAATATTTTTTAAGCATGAAATTCTATTTTAGGTTCATGCCTGACAAAAAAAATAAAGATGTGTGAGCCTAATTTTGCTGTATTCAATGTCTCGCATGTAGTTAAAATACAAATCTGCCCGAATTAAAGCTTAAGATGACTGAAAATACATTAGCTAAACAATGCCAGACCAGGTCCGCAGTCATTTTTTTTTTTGGCAGCATTACCAGGAAAGCCCGAACAGTATATCACTTAGTGCTAGCCTGATTTAATTACACTAACATAAATGTTTTCAGCAACAAAACTAACATTCACGACACATTGGCAACCCAGTGGCTTCATTTTCTATATGTAACCTATGTCAGAGCTGGAGCTGAAGTGCTTTGTTTACATAGATTATGACATGTACAATTTCTAAATAGAGTACCGCAACAAACGACGTATCAGATGGTGCAAAAAAAAGATACAACGAAAACATGAAATTAAACTGCTTTTCATAAACACTAACAATGAACCAAAAGCTACTCACTTGGCCCACTGCACTGTTCCTTTGTAGGGAGTCAGTTCTCCCAGCATGCCAGACAAGAGAGTCGTCTTCCCACTGCCAACCGGTCCAATTATAATTGTGAGCTTCCCTAGAAAGTATGCAGAACAATTCTATAAAAGCAGCAACACATGCACACTTGAGATCTTATCACTTTTAGCAACTGTGCAACAGATACGCGCTTGCTATCTGTTGCGCTTACACTGTTACAAAAAAAAAGAGACAGGCATGCAGATTCGCCTTTAACAGCTTCTTACCGGTGGGGACTGTGAAGTTCATATCCTGGAGGATTGGTATCTTGGTGTTCATATCATACGTGAAATAAGCATGGTTCATGTTGATCACAGCAGGGCTGTCAATAGGAGAATAGGCTTCCGACAGGAAAACATCCGACTCTTCTGCAGATCCCAAGAACTTTTCCAGTAGTTCACTGTCCCTGATGTTGAGCTGAAAAGGATGAGAGTGAAACTCAGTGCTGGTTGCATTCTCAGCTATTTGTAAACAAATCAAACCAGTATACTGGTTTAATGTACATTTTTAAGTTATGAAACTAAAGAAGTGACAGAAGCCAAAAGCAAATGTATGCGGCATTTGTGGCCTTGAATGTGGCTCCAATGCATAACGGTCACCTGTGTATCAAATCTCTTTGGTTAATATTTATAAATACTGTAAGCCTTGACAGGCCCATACAGTATTCGGTTACAGAACACGTATAATTTCAGAATAACTAAATTCGAAATTTGATACGTATTTACTGGAATGCTGAAATGAGGATTAGAAAGTCATAAAATAAGAAACCTAGTTTTCAAATATAAAGAGATGCTTTAAATTAGCAAGTGGAAAAGTCAACATAGTTTATGAACACTTGCTATATAACCACACACATTCGTAACGATGCAAAATTTTGCACAAAAACTCAACACATCCTCCCTTTCCTCAAGACCAAAGGGTAATACTTAAAAAATAAGCCCTATGGCAAAAACACTGAAGGAAAAATATGGCAGTCAACAGATGGACTTACCAGAACACTCCCACTCTCTGGGATGAATTCAACCGTAGCCCTGGGTTCGTCCTCCTTCTTTCGCCATGGTGCATCGGAGCCAACTTCAGGTTGGTTCAAAAATTCTGACAGCCTCTTTGTGCTCACCTGAAACAATGTTTGTGCATACTTAGAAAATGAATTGCATTGCCAATTTTCAAAATGAAGCCTTAACATTAAATTAAAATCTTTGGAGTTCATAGGAAGTTGACCTATGCCTCCTCAAAAGACTTTGAGAGATTGTGACATTTGAATGACTGTTGCAACTAATTGACAACAAAGAAAAGAGTAACCTTTTGCCCTAATTTCAGACAAAAACAAGCAAAGGCTGCTGTTTTTAATGAATCAATAATATGTGATGCATAGCAAGATTGGAGATACAGATATTCCAAAGCAAGACTTTAAGTTTCTCTGCGTACTTTGGCTGTTAAATAGTTGCTAAAATGAGTTAATTACACCATCCCTCCTTTACATGAGGGCAAGCCTGGGATTCAATGAAACTTTATATTAATAGAGTAATTATGTACTCATACACATCCACCCAAGAGAAGCCATCACCCAAGAGGAGCCATACAGTTAGTTCTCAGAAACTTCGTAGTGGAAGAGGTATCTGTGAAGGTTTGAAGTTTGAGCCTGAGAACACCACTTGTCCGGGACAGTCGCTCTAGCAACTCAGTCAACCAGGACTGCCAGCAAATCAAAGGTTAGGGCAAGAGCGAATTCATCAACAACTCAAAACATCGGTCCAAAGTTTAGGAGTATCCTCCAAGGTGGAGTTTTGTAATAAGGGAGTAATTACTTATCAGCATTCCCCTAGGAGCAGCCATGAAAAAAGCCTGCATTCTTTCCTACTATATGACTTCCTTGCCAGAACATATCAAAGAGGACATGACAACGATAAAAATAAAAACTACTCACGACGGCATTGATGACAATAGGAATGACAACTGGAATGATGTACAGTGGAACAGTGAGCTGATTGAACAATGCTAGGCCGGAGAACACTTGCGATGGTGTGAGTGGTCTTCCTTCGATAACCGAATAGAGTGAGAATGTCTGAAAAAGAAGCCAAGAATATGCAAGCATGCGCTGACACAACAACCTGCATTCAGTATGAGGCAAAGAACAGCCAGTTACATTTCTGACAGCATAACTTCTTTCTACAAACAATGGCACACAACAACAGCATGACAATGAAAATGTTGATGAGTGTGCCGTGCAAGGTCAAGCAAGGTCAAGAAGGAAAGAAGACAATGTGGACATGAAGCATGACTAGCATCCTTCATTTACGCAGAATGTGAGCCCCTTTCTGGCTACCTCATGACAGCACTCGAGCAATCATCATGGCTAAAGCATTAAAACAATGTCAATTTTGAGCGCCAAAACGACTTAATGAAATAATGTTATCGTTGCTATGTAATGTACTGAAAGATTACTAAAAACTGCTGAAACTTCTGGAAAACCTGTGAACTTGCAGCACAATCAGACAGTTCAGAGTACAAGTAATGACTTCCTTGCACGATCAGCAAAAAAATAACAGAAGTGAGGGGCTCGTTACGAGATATACAAGAAGGGAGCCAATAACCCCAATCTTTTCATTGGTATTAGTGGCTACTATCTCCCTTTGTATGTCTCCTTGGCATGATGTCATATTTATACATACCACAAGCGTGAGCAAGATGGCCGAACCCTGTGTGATGAAAGCTGGAAAAAAAAAGTAATAGCCTGAATACCAAAATGAAAAAGCCTTAATACAAGAACTGCTCGATTAAGCAAGACATGGGAACACACGTTGTGAAAATACAATAAAAAGAAACGACATGCTTGGTAACATTAGATGGCTTTCTCTAGTTACAAAGACTAACAAGTTTCAAGAAAAAAGATGCGTATTTAGAAAACAATGTCACTGATAACAGCCATGAAAAAGTCTAATACAGAAGAAGATGTAAACTATATTTGCATAAAATACAAGACTCAAATGTTGACATACTGTTAAGGGCAACAAATATTGCGTCCTTTCTGAGAACTGCGAGTTCCTCTTTCCGAATCTGCTTGACCATGTTGGCATACACTTTCTCCCAGCCATGAAGCTTCAGTAGCTTGATGCCTTGGAGTAATTCACTTGTGTGTTTTATTCGTTTATCTGAAATGGTCTAGAAAAGAAAGCACGCATCGCAAAATGTTACTGACATTCTACGCTCCTACAGGTCAACGTTACTTGAAATACACTGTGTCGTTCATGTATTTAAATAATTGCATTTCACATAAAATAGCACGCAGCATTTTTTATCTACTTTAAATGTTCAAATAAAGTTTCACTGATTGTGATCTATACTGTGCCAAGAACATAAAATGCAGTTATTTCTGAATTAATATCTGTGTGAAAAGTTCATCAGCACATTTCCACTCCATTGAGGCCAATAAAACCTCGTATCCTACATTTGTGCAACAGATGTCCCTTTAATGAGTGTAGTTACCACTCACATTGTGTTGTGTTTTATTGTTCATAAGAAACTCAGACTATCATGCATCAAACACAGAGCTAAAGTGTGTCTATTGTGCTCAACATACAAGAGTTTCTCAAATTTACAGTTTAAGACATTTTCCTGCTTTACGCACTCACAAACACGCAAATCAACAAGTGGATTTTCAGCTAAGAGCAGTATAGTGTGAAAAGAAAGGGATGTGTTATTTGTAAAATAGATCGAAATATTTGCCCCTAAGTTCTCCGAGTAGCCTCCATGAACACAAGACATAGTTTAGAGTTGTCAATCATAACCGTTCCTACAATACCAAGCACTTAGTTATGGAAGCACTGGATCCAAAAGGAATAACCTGCAGTAGCTGTGGAATGCTGATCACGTCACAATTACAATGCTATGCAAAACAGTAAAACACTGTTAATTCGACCACTGCTACTTTAGAAATTTGGAGTACTGCCTGGAGTCCAGCCAAGCACCTAGAATAAACTAATATCAGAACTTGAGCAAGGTATGTTGCAGGGTGAGTTGGTTAAACATTGTCAGAGGAAGAATGCTAGCAGATGACGGACAACGATGAGATAGACACACACAAGCGCTCAAAAACGTGCGTGTCCGCCTCATCCTTGTCCATTGTCCACTAACGTTCTTCCTCTGATAATATCAAAAGCTTGTTTATTTGTTGAGTTCCGGTTATGTTTTTATCAAGTACTAATTCCAGAGTGAGAAGAGCCACAAGAAAAACCAGTGACGAAAGCAGAAAAAGGCAGGTATCAAAAAGTCATGTGAGAGATAGCTTTTGGCCAATGCTAAGCTGCAAATATCTCCAGGCCATCAATTTAGAGCTCTTTGCAGCTGCTTATCAAGTTGCATGTTGGTGAAAACAAAGCTACAGGTGTCCGTAGCCCATTTAGTGCCACTTGACCTATCTGGACACCCGTACGTGTTCACACTCCAAGGCACTCTTAACCCAGATCAAGCCTTGAGTGCCAAAGATAAGCCAGCTTAAAAGGCAGCAGCTACGTCTTCTGGATTTCCCCTGTCTAGGTAAGTTCTTGGTCCACATACTGCGAGTTGGTATCAGTCTAAGCTCTGTGAGTTCTAAAGAAAAATACTGACAGCAGCAATTATTATCAGCATCAATCAGCATCATTATCAGCCAGCATCAAATGAAAGCGGACCATTTCATAGGAGCTGAATAGTGCAGGAAAATAAACCCAACAGGGGTGAAGTACACTTTGCCGGCTTATCTATGCCTAGTACATGCACTGAAATATATATGCAGTGCTTCCAAAATAAACACACATTATTCTGACTCTTTTGAAGTGTGCTTTCTGAAGTTCCAGCATACGATAATAATGACAGTAGTGGCTGAAGTTGTATTCTTGAAAAGAGGTACCAATCCTTTTGGAAGCCTGGTTCAAGTTATGGGAGAAACATTGCATACGTGCATGCATGCATAAAACACTTATAATGCTTATAAAATGCAGGTGTACAGAAAAGAAAAAAAACATTTAATGTTTATTTCATTGAACTCATACATGCCAATCAATTACCTCAAATGCTTACAAGTATCACAGGGGCACGCATGCTTCATGTGCTGGTATCAGTAGCAGGAGAGCATAAAGTATTACAATCATTTTGTTCCAAAGTAAATGCATTCCATGAACTTTTGCTGCTGACTGCAACTACACATGCACAAACATACACATACTCTTGAAAGAAAAAAGGTGTCCATACCACGTTCTGCTAGCTGGCTAAATCAAAACTTTTCATTGTTTTTACCAGAGAGGAGTGACACAAAAATAGCCTTCCCTTGCCTACCTCGACAGCAGATGCTGCTGCAAAGTGATGAAGCAAAGAAGCATAACTAAAGCTCGAATTGTGTTCCCCACTTTTGCTCCTCACAGTATATGACATTAACAAAAGCTGCCTAATAAAAAAAAAAAAATCCTTGCTCAAATGATCAGAATGATGGTTCACAGTACCAAAGACTCCTTCTGCAGTTCAGACAGCTTGGTGCAGACCCAGTACTGCAGCGGTGCTAGGACGTAGATGGTGGCTGCTCCGACGAGAGCGCTGTATCCCAACTGCTTGTACAGCAATGCCAGAAGAATGATGAGCTGCGTACACAAGGCATATGGGAGGACGTCCTTAAGTCTCAGCATTGCAAGCATTACATGCCACAGTTGATGTCACAGGGCACAGATTCAGTTCAGTGCTTACCGTCTGGTGGAGTGCTTTAAAGCATTCCACCAGATTCCACACAAGTCTTGTTGTTGATAAAATTAAATTGTTTGGTTTTTTGAGACTCCATTGTAGTATCTGTTTAGCAGCAAAAGACGCACCCCACGCTGAGAAATTTGGACCTTAAAATATTGCATTTTCTCCGACGCTTACCTTCTGAGGTCGACACTGACATCGAAGAAACTACGGACTCTGTGATCGCTTATTAAAGTGGATGGTGGTGCCTAGAGTGCCGCAGAAAAACATACTTGATGTCCCTACACTTTTCTTGTCAAAGAGGCCTGCAGCAGTGATACTTGTATTTAATTTTCCGGGCCCTATTCACATATAAATAAAAAACCTCCTTTCAAATGATCACGAGGAATATGATAGTGAACTACTGTTGGCCAACTTCCATTTGCCTTCAATGTCCCTTTTAGCTTGCACCAATATGAGCTCTCCTACACCCAGGAGAAAAATTACACTTACAGATATTAACTTAATTCTGACATTGTTCAATTACTTAAAACATACTCATTTATCACCACGACTACTGGCCTTTGATAACAACCTCACAAGTTGACAGCCAGTTTAGCAAACTAGTGGATAAATAATTCTAGAAGCAACAGAAAGTGTGACTGTTATTATGGAAGGAGTTCACTATTAACTATTTTCGAACCCTTTTTTTCCTTCTGATGCACTTCCACAGTAGCAAAAACAAGGCCAGGGAACTGTATAGTATACTGGCTCACTTGATGTAACATTCAGAAAAAAATTCACCATATTACTGTTTAGTATGGTCATACAGTAGGTGATATACTAGTGCAACTTTTTGTTCTTTTCAACGAATACAGCAATTTGGACTGACCTTGACAGGCACGGCCCAGATGTAGTGACCCATAGAGAAGAAAAGCATTACATTAAAAGAATCCACAGACATGTGGTTCACAGCCATGCCCACATCCACATCACTGGCAATGGCCAAAGATTTCAGGTACACCAAGCTCTGAAACAAATGAAGAAAGACTGTTAACTCTTTTGCTATCAAAGACCAGCTGGGTTCGTCTCCACAATTTCCACTGCTACCCCTGAAGATTAGCTGGATATGTCGTCACTCACACAGGTTCCGACCCTGCAGTGATAATGAGCTCCATTACCTCAGCGCTTGTAGCATTCGCTGCCATCAACATATGAACCTAGAGGAAAAAAAATGCAAGCCTGATGGCTGAAAACCTCTAGCCTCGCAACAAAAATAAGAAAGGAATGGTGTCAGCGCCAGGTCTCACTGTTTGTCCCTTTCTGTACTACCTTCACATCACTGCATCATTCGCTTCAACCAGACAGCGGGCAGAAAAAGGACAGGCACTCAAAAATAAATGCAGATGTGACGTGAAGAAAACGATAATGGCCCTGACCGTGGTACCGATTTGAGACTGCCAAGCCAATTCAATCCTTTAGCTGTTAGACTGTCTCCTTCATAGAAGTCGTTACTTCAGATCACTTTTTTTTTATTATAACAACACATGAGAGCAAGCTTTTAGGATGACATTTTTACACACAACATAAACTGCTGAGAAAAATAAGCGGAGAAGTCGAACTGCTGCAAACAGTTTGCAGGGAAGCTGTACGGTTTGTTGCATTTTCAATCATTTATTTTAGTGCTTCATGCATGTAAAGGCCAAGCCTTTCACTTTTTTGTCATCTATTTTCTTTGTAGGATCAAAATAAGCAAAAAACCTGTGCAATGTTGAAATTTGGGCTTGTTGGTTCATACTTCTGAGCAATAGCGCAAAAAGACAACAAATAAGGCTCAAAAATAGAGATTGCCTACCTACATTCCCGCTGATTATCGCATGCTTTTGGATGACACGGCAATGATTCCTGTAAAAATTGTTGTGCATTTGCTTCCAATAAAGTTGTTGGACGTTAGCGCTGTGTGTGTCTACTCGTTCTTGGTCCGTTGTCTTTTTGCGCTACTGCTCCGAAAAAAACATGCATTTTCTTTGTTGCTTGTGGAAAAATAATTTCGTAGGTAAAGGGCTGAAAATATGCACATCACTGCATCATACAATTTGCTATGCTAAATTCATGCAGGTAATTATGCACATTATTTTAGGAGGAGCTACCGGTAGGAGCTAGCATGGCAAAAATATAAGCAGCATAATGTGAAGAAAGTAGACAAGCACCATGTTATAGAGAATATCACTTAATTGATCTCAAAGACAAATTAAAATGGAGGATTGAACACGAGGAACATGCTACTATAAACTACAAAACACAAAGGTTGATTTAAAAACTCTATAAAATTATTCTTCAACACTCTCCTGTAGGAACCTGCATATCAGTAAGACTAAATAAAAGTAGAATACAAAAGCAAAACCTTGTCAATTCTAAGTCATTGAGACCACAAGAATTGTTCAAATTAAGCAGGTTTTGAATCGAGCAAATGCAGCATAAAATCAGACACAGGCAAAAGAAAAAGTAAAAATTAATACACCCAGCCCCCCCCCCCCCCCCCCCCACACCAAAAAAAAACAAAAAAAAACGAAAGCTTAGTCCTATTGTCGAACTTTGTTTTTTTTTTGTTTTGTTTTGTTTTCGCGGGCTGGCATCGCGGCGCTCGCGTAACTTAAGGGAATAAATTATAAGGACGTTACGATGCCAGCTAAGATCAAAAATTGGTAGTAGCGTAACTCGGCTAACCTAGGATACACAACGCGAAATCAGTATAGTAGTCATGGATGACACCGAATCCTTTCTCTGTTGCTGTTCTTGCCGCACCTTGTTCTCCGCCGCCTCGCGTCGTCACTTTGCAAGTTAGTATATCTCTTCTCACTCTTCGGGAGTTTCCATCGCTCGTAGAGCTCTCTCAGCTTCATTTTTCTTATGTGCAGCTTCTTCATGGGGAACGATGTCGGCAGGAAGTGTAAATTCGGCTTTACAGGCGAGCGTAGCGACCGCAAGCGAACGGCTGATCTTCGGCTTATACCCCCACCTACGGCGCAGCAGCTGAAGAGCACCGCGCGTGAGCAGTGAGGCGCATACCTATGTCATGCATGGCGCTCCGGGGAGACCGGTGGTACAAATGAATTAAGTTTGCCAGGTGTGTGAAGAAGAAGAAGCAGATGGGAGAAGTAAAAGAAGCGAAGCAGTAGCAGAAGAAGAATGGAGCGCCGCACGCATGGCCGCACGCTCCGTGTACCACACGTGCGGAGAAGCGGGCGGCGAGCAGCTAGGCACGCGGCTGAAGGTCCAACTCCAGCGTACGCGAAACTCGCCGCTGCTAGCACAGTGAAGTTCTCGCTTCAAAAGCAAAACGACCATCCACTTTCCTTACACACTCGAGTGCGGCCCGAATGGACCGCATCAAATACCTGCACGAACGTGTAGTTTCGGATTCAGATAGTTTCAGATCACAGTGCATCTGATCTGCTAACTACGTATTTTGATGCATGAAACACATCATATGCGCATTGCCGGAGACGGGCGCCGTCGGAGCGTGTCCGCCCGTCCAAATGCTACCAGACACTCCGAAATGGCCAGGACGGCCAAATTTTGGATGGTCGTTTTTCTGAAGATATCTCAACTTTACGGGACAAAACACGTAACAACCGAGATGCCGGTAAACTAATCATGTAGCCGCAGCACACCAGTGAAAGAAAAGGCGAACGTCTGTATCGTAGGTAAGGAACAAGAATGGCCGCGTCAGGGGTCACGCCCTGTCGCTGCTATGGGTGGAAGGTGCTTTGACGTGCCGAGAGCGTCTGCACTGCAGTGAACCACGTCTCTGCAGGCGCGCGCTTCGGCGTATATGGCACATGGGAGAAATAATGGCCTTTACAGTGTGTTTGCGCAGGGAATTGTGGGGCTGGGAAGCTACGCCATGTCAAGCATCGGCATCGCCTTTCGCCGTCGGTTCACGCGCTCCTAGGGGCCGTCGATTCACTGGTTTGCGGCGAAATAGGAACCGGGCGCACTGCCGTATAGCAACCCAAACATTCGAATTAACCGAGTAGGTCCAGGCCGCCGCTTCGATTTATCTGTTCAAATTTACGCAAAGAAATTATCCGGGATTTCAAATTAACTGAGTTCGAATGCATGTTAGCATTACCAGCATTACTATAGGACACAAGAAGTCGTAACTACGAGGTGAGTTTTTAACTTAAATCAACTTCAATGTTTCTGGCACCATGTGTTTTATTTTCTTTTTCATCCGGTGCCATTGCAAGTAAAAACACACAAGAAATTTAAAACAAATTCATTAATTAAACCCAGCTCAGTGCAAATGTTTTATAATAACCTTTTATATAACCGAAAATTCCCGACTGCAGTACCGTAAAAACCCGCGTATAATACGAGGGACTTTCCGCGATTTTACCATGTCAGATTAAATTTCGGCTTAAATTTGCAGTTCTAGTCTTGTTATTATTGAGCGCTATCAGCATCAGGCTTACAGCAAGAGGAGGCGATGGTTTCGGTTTCCCCAAGCTGATCCCGCACCCCCGGCGGCCACAGAATGACCACGGTGCTCGCGACGCACACGCGACAGGACGCAGTTCGATCGCATCTCGCACGATGTAGGGATGGCGAAAGCAGCACTAGGCATTTTGCACGGATCTCTCCAGCCATGCTGGCCAAGACCTGCAGCCGAATCGCGGACGCTTGACTAGCATTCCCGGAGTCGCGCTTTCGAGAAATACGGGATAACGAATTTATTTAGAGGTATCGATGAAGAGTTTCTACGGAAGGGTGTATTTAGCAAAGGACCCTTGGCGGACACTATACTGGACGATGATGATCGCGAAAACACCGAATCCGAAACTCACTCGCCGTGCGCGTTGCTAGACTTTCCTTCCTCCACGCCATAGAGTTCTCCACGCTAGACGCGAACAGGCGCAAGAGTGGCGCGCACCCTCTCCCCCGTAATATGGTGGCTAGAAGGGTACCCGTAATCTCACTCGGGCAGGAGCGGCTCTGACCACTCTGACCCATTTTGTGGGTCATCATCGGTGGCGTGACAAACGGCTTCAAGTCACCGACAAATGCCCGCATTGTGGTGCTTCGCCGGAACTGTGCGATATTAAACACCTGCTGTGGACCTGCCCAGCTACGGTAGCTACGGTATCCGCGCGTCAGACAGTGCTACCCAAGTAAGGCTGCGGTGGGACCTTGAACGTGACTACCGCAAGTGGACACCAGAAAATAAATTTATCGGGAATCTCTGCGAATATTTAAAAAAAAGACCAATTTAAACTGCTTCAAACTTTCTTCTACTTCCAGCTCCCTTTTTCACTATGCCTGATGGCAAACTTCTCGAATAAATAATAATAAAAAAATGCGTTGCCGTGCTGTGATCTAAGGAAGTTCGTTAGGAAAGACACATACATGTTAAACATGCAGTTTGACCAATAAACACTTGCATTAATTATGCTTTTCTGCGGTGAGAAAAAAAAAAAAAAAACTCCCTTGACAATATGGGGACAGCTTTTAAATTTTTAAGAGTAATTCAGTGTCTTACACACAAAATGATCTGAGTCATGAAGGCAAGCTGACCCTTCAGATAAGGAAGAAGAAAGGCTATCTACATAAGAGTAATGGGCAGTATTGAGCAACAGGAGCAACTGCAGCCTACTGTGCAGAATAATAAGGACAGGTGTCTCCCAGAAGTGGGCAACGGATTCCAGCCCACCACTTAAGATAAGAGCCACAGACGCGTGACAGTGACAACCAGCACTACAGGCTGATAAACCTTATCCCTCTATATACGTGGCGGGTAGCAACCTTCATTCACAGAAAGGAAAGCCTATAAGAGATAACTCCCTCTTAGCTCCTTTATTTCACATGCAATATTTCAGCATGGTTTCATATGCTCTAAAAAGTGAATGCTATCTTTTTTTTTATTCTGCTGCTATCATAAAGCTGGCTATTTTGCCTAAAGTGCAGCAAAATACAACTTCTGATGCCAAGCATAACTGCCTCAGAAGAAGAGTGCCATGCAGCCAAAACATGCCAGAGCAGCTCAGATGGAATGTGTGATAAGAGAATAACTGCCTTGTGCAAGTGGCTCCTGGCATTATTCAGAGATAAGTGGGCACTGATCAGGCATAGTTTGTGAGCAGAGCATATTTTCCTCTACATTCACCCACCATGGCACTAGAACAGTTCATAGAGATTAGAGCAGGTATGGGCTCCTGGAGTGTACGCCTCAAGGAAGCCAAAAAAATCTTCTGAGCAAACAAAATAGAGAAATAACAGTGTTTTCAACTGATTTTGGAAAATGTTTAGTTCTGTTCTTTTTTGCAATGGTTACATCATCTCACAGGAAGCTTTTAAATCACAGTCATTTCTAAAGCAAGTAAAATGCAATTTAGACAGCATGGAAGTAGTGTCAGAACCATAGTCTACATACTTTTTATGTTTCGCTTTTTTATATGCACTGCATCAGTAGCCGTGTTATCTTTCTATATTGTTTACATGCAGGAAAGTTTACAAAAGACATTAGAGTGCTAACTATGGCAATTGATATTCTTTCGGACAGCATGTGCTGCATGGAATGAGGTGAAGGATATATGTCCGACATATGAATTGGTGTCATATTGGTGGCCAGATACAAAGCACTTGCCACTAATGTCACTTTTGTTTTGAGTTCCCTCACGCAAAGAAAGTTTCTTGCTTACTTCCGCCACCTCTTTGCTGCTCAGGACCATTCTAGACTGCCGTATATTCTAAAGACAAAGGTCAAACCAGTCTTTACTTGCCTGGAGTGCAGACCGTACGTGCACACTTTCCATAATAGCCATGTGGTTGAAATTATTTGAAAATGTACTCTGTAAGAAGGTGGCTAAGAGGATGACGACAGACAATATGTAACCATTCCCCAGGACTTCATATGTAGTTGGATACGAGTCTGCACTCTGCAACAAAGCATACGTTCACATGAAATGCAAAACCATAACGATGACACGAGGCTTTTTGTGTTTACTTGTTTTAGCAACAAACATTTCATTTATTTTATGTAGTTAAAGGGAGTGTTGATAGGCAGAGGTACAAACAGCTGAACATATGTAGGGAGAATTGCATCATCGAAACTTTGTAGTTACAAGCAGATTATCCTCCAAATTTTACAAAGGAGTACCCATCAGTACAGCTTAAAAACAATGGGAAGCTTAATAAAACTATATTAAAAGACCTTAAAGTACAGCTTGTTATGAGCAATTTGGCAAACACATCCCCTTTTAAATACTTCTATACAGATGCATACTCACCACAGTGGGGCCACTGCCTGTAGTCACATCATCCACATACTGAAGAATCAGGCTGATAGAAATTGGGCCCACTAGGCCAACTACGTCCCCTAAAACTTTAATGAAACCACCTGCCAGTGCGGTCCGCCAGTAGGTTTTCAAGAAACAGCACCACAGTGATACTCTCGTGCCCTTTGCTTCAGCCTTGGCCTAAGTAGGGTGTGGGGGTGATTAAAATGAAAAAAATATTCTTTTAGCTCATTCTGGAAAACAACATACAGGTGTATTAGCCACTTAAAATGAACAAAACGTCATCTGGCCTGCTGCTAACTAAAAGCAATGTTATGTTTTTACTTAAAATAAATTTTAAAGGGATTTGAAAGAAGCTTGGTAGTGACCAGCATGAATAAAACGTCCAGTCAATGATATTTTACCTTTTCCTTTGAGTACACTTCGTTAAACCGTCTATACTGGTTTTCGTTTGTATGTTTCTGAAAAGGAAAGAAATACTGCTCAGTGAAGAAACCACAAGTGCATTAGACAGCAGCATGAGAGCCCAGTACATGCCAAGGTCATATACATTCATTCAAGCTTATCAAGGCCACAAATTGAGCTTCAATTAGCAGAAGGCCAAGTTATTTCAAATTTAATTCAATAGTGTGTCAAACAAAATCACCGCTCCTGAATGACTAGCTATAAATATAACAATATTATTTTAAAGCTTCCCCTTATACTTAAGCAGCCTTAAACATTTTATCATTTAAGTGCAGTTATGTCTAGGTGCCCACCTATAACACTGATGAATCTTCTCTAATGCACTTATTCTGTCAACAATTCTCGCTGGTGAAAAGGATAAAGTTATAAGGAAGGAAGAAGGCAAATAGTGAAGTTCATCTGGTCAATGAATGCCCATAATGGACATATTTTCTTTGAAAATGTATTGTGTTCATCTGACAGCCACTGGCTGATGAACAAGTTACCTTTTAGCATAGACATTGTGGTAGTGGTACTGCAAACCAAATGACATGAATTCTATATGTGGTAGAAAGATTGATAACAGGTAAAGAAGATTTCAATCACCTGGAGACAACATACACCCTCAGCTCGAGTTACTGTAATCTAACAGGACTGAGACATCTTGGGAGAAGGGAAATTATCACGAAATCAAATTAACATATGCACAGCACCACCTTGTTTCTCAACACACCTTTTAGTACTGGCAACCAAATATTTTAAACGCTGTCAAAATAAGACCATGGTCAAACTAAAATTAGCAAGGTGCGCTTCAGTAAGCGTAAACAATAGCCTCAAACCAGGAACAGCATATGACAAAAGGGAATGCGTCTTTACTTCTGGCAGGGAGCCAAGGTCGGCGAGCTCTAATGGACGGCGGTAGCCGAGCCGTAGCAGAGGCACAAGCCAGTGGAATGTGCACTTGGAGAGCAGTGATGCAGAACTGTACTTATACGTGACTTGGTCATTGTCGGACACATCTCTGGGGCCCTCCTTGAACTCTGACTTGCAGTGGTATGCCTGTAAAATGCAGAACTGTCAAGCACCACCATTAGCAATACTGCACTGCTTTACATAATGCTGCACCATGAGGATATATGCAGAAGTCCACTTATGCAATTAAGATCAGCAAGACTAGGGTCGAGCAGTATTCTGGAACTGAAGACAGAGTGTTTAAAGAAAAAACACTGGGAGATGTACCCATCACATGAATTCACCATCTTACATATATAAAGATTGAGTGCAATATTTTTTCACATTATACAAGGTTAAAGCTAATTACACCAACTGACAGACACACAACAAACATTCATATTGCATGTACTGCCATTTTACTCATGGTCAATTTCTTGCACGTTAGACGAGCTTAAGCACTTACCCCATGCGTGAACGTTAACAGCTCAACGACGAACATTGTAAGGTAAAAGACGAGCCCAAGCCAAGTTCCTTGTAAAGTGGCATGCTTGATGGAGAGTCCTTTTCCGTACAGGATCACTAGCTTCGACATCTTCAGGGCAACAACACAGGGCCAGAAGAACAACAGAACAGACAGTCTTCTGAGCTTGTTGTATTTTTCGACCTTGTGGAAATAGTAGATAGCCAGAACGACGGCCACTACTGATGTAACAGCGGACAGCACAGCGTGAACATTTCGTTTCATCTGCTCGCGCCTGAGCAGGATTAAAACGCCATCGGCCAACTCGAACAGGTGGACAACGATTATGACAAAGGTGAGGATCCATCGCGAGTTGTGCTCTTCGAAGAGAGCTCTTCGCACACCGCGTGAATGGTCGGAGCAGAGAAGGAACGTGGCTACGCATACTGTCACCACTAAAGCAGAGTTTAAAATGCACGTTCCCAGGTTAGCAATGCACTCTCTGTCGACGGTGTCGTCACGTGTGATGCAAAAATCCGACACTGACATCTCTCACTTTCGTCAGTGCACGCACGAGACAGCGAAACGCACCCACGCACTGATGGATCAAGTGGAGCAAGTGCCGTTCTGGACGGCCGGACGAGCACCGATGCATAAACAGAGTCGCATAGTTCTTTTTCTTGGCGTCCCGGCCAGCGTTTTTCCGAAAGACAAGTTCTATCGGGAGCTAAACTTAGCAGTGAAGCACGCGGATAGGCACAGCTGGGATTCTGCTGAACTCAGGCGCCGCTCCGCAACTTTGTTTCCCTTGCGTCGGTGACGTAAAACACTTGGCATTTCTCCTCGCACCTCAGCAGCTATCAATCGAGACTCAGTTTCATGGAGACGCGCAATGAACATTACGGTCCTCTACAGCGTCACGCCCACGTAAACGCATTAACTCATTTCTCTCATTCTCAGCCACTGCTGCTCCAAGCGCTCCAACAACTTGAAGTGGTCGTGGCGCGCGAGAGGCGCGAGAGAAACTTTTTAGTTTTCGCATTAGGGGTCAGATGGCGACACTTGTTCACACTCATCGTGGCTTCGTGGCTGTCTTCCGACTTTCATCAACTGTCTGACTGCGAGCCTGCTGTAGCGTCGAACGTAAATATGGCGGCCTCCTTGGAAAGCATCCCGAAAGATCTGCGAAATCTCAGAGCATGTCTTTTGTGTTCTATGATCAAGGTAATCTTGTTCTGCTATCGTTTATTGAGTATAACGCTATCACAAAAAAAGTTCACGTGCGTTGTGTTGGCGACCTCTTAGTGCTAAATTCGAAATCTTTTATTTTCCTAGTGGCGGACGAGCCATCATGCAGCAATGATCGATGTTATTGGGCCATCTCTGTGACTGTTTAAGGCTATTTACTGTCTGTTGGTGCTTGCGCGTTAGCTCTAAACAAAATTACGCTGGCCCAGCTTGCCGTACGCTTGCGTAAAAAATTTGAAGCCATAAAACCACTAAAACTTCAATGGCGGCCTTAGGGTACGCATACCAATTTCGTACAGTAAAAATCTTTTCCCTTATCTATTTTCTCTTCTTTAGACATTCGAGCAGTTTGAGTTCGATGGATGCGACAACTGTGATGAATATCTGCATATGAAGAACAACAGGGATATGGTGTATGACTGCACGAGCTCCAACTTTGACGGGTAAGTAGAAGCAATTTCATTTCGTTGGCGCTGCGTGTTATGCTGTTTTGAAGAACCTTGCGATATTCCTCTTTTGTGCGCTGTGCTATATTCTTTCACGTCGCATGTGCAAGCGATGTCATTACACAGCGCAACGTGTTCGCCTTCTTTCATTGGTGCGCCGTGCTTAATGCCGCAAGGAAAAATTGAATGCGGTAAGGGATTGTTGTAAAACAGTGCGAAATTATTTGCTGCACACCAAAATACAAACGCGGGGTAAAATATAAGACATATTTGTGCATTATGAAAGTGGTACCGTTTGTAGCAGGACCACCAAAAAGAAATATTGGTTTGGTTGGTTGGTTTGTGGGGTTTAACGTCCCAAAGCGACTCAGGCTATGAGAGACGCCGTAATGGAGGACTCCGAAAATTTCGACCACCTGGGGTTCTTTAACGTGCACTGACATCGCACAGCACACGGGCGCCTTGCTTTTCGCCTCCATCGAAAAGCTGCCGCCGAGGCCGGGATACGATCCCGCGTCCTTGGGAACAGTAGTCGTGCGCCGTAACCACTGCGCCACCCCGGCGGGAGAAATATTATTTTTACTTATTTAAGTTGGAAAGACAGTCGGCAGAAAATAAGTAGACATGGGGACTACTGGTAAAAATTTGCTTATTTTTCATATCGGTTTTTATATTTTCCCTTTCGGCGGGCTGTTCAGTGTAGCATTTTGCTATCTTTTAGAAAGGAAGTGCATAGCAGCTATGGCTCTTTTACTATGACCACGTATTCGCCTGGATATGTAATGCACAACTGTATGACATTTTAGTTATAGGAAGATAGACAGACCAGTGTTGAAGGATGTAGCGAAAGATATTTGACGAGATATATGATGGGAACACGTAAATCAAATGCTGATGTATATCAGGTTAGATCAGAGAACCAAATCTCTTTCATAGCACTAGCTTGTGCTTCTGTGCATTCACAGTTTCACACAATGATTTTTCTTTTTGTTTTGTCACCTGGATGGCTGCAATTTATAGCTGGCCCATGTTACCTATTCATGCAGTTTTAAACACTAAATTTCCTTTCTCACCATGTATCTGTACATATTGATCACATAGTATGCTACTGCAGCCCTGGTGAGATACTGGAGTGCTTTTCCCAATTCAAAAGATAAAATTAATTTTGATTTGATTTTGTGGTGTTTAATGTCCCATAGCTACTCAGGCTATGAGAGACATTGTAGTGGAGGACTCCGGAAATTTCAACCGCCGGGGGTTCTTTAATGGGCATTGACATCGCACAGCACACAGGCGCCTTGCTTTTCGCTTCCACATCGAAAAGCAGCCATAAAGGCCGGAATTCGATCTCGCATCTTTGGGCACAGTATTCGAGCGCCCTATCCACTGCACCACCCTGGCGGGGCAAAAAAAATAAAAATAAAATTAGTGTAGTGCTTCTGGGTTGTTGCTGTCATTCCTTTTGCATAATGTTTTTACCATGCATATAGATGTCTGCATTTCATAAAGATTGCTATTGATTGTAGCACAGTTTTTTTTTTTTTTCTGATAATGAGCTGAACAATTTATTTCTTTGTTGGTGAGGAGCAGGGGATAGGATCCTAGTTGCATCATCTGCATACATGCATGCTTGGTGACAGTGAATCAAGTTGGCTCCATTGATTTTTTTATTGTCCTGTTATTTTTTGAACATCTAGATGAAAAAGACAAGAGCAAGAATTCTCTTTTGTTATAGCTTGCATTGTTGCTTAGCTCCAGAAGTGACTAGTATACTTTTTATCACATGCATCATTTTTGTAGCATTGCACTCTGTTTTGAAATTGTAGGTGACACTTTTAAGTGGCAGTTGATGGTACAGCGCACTGTCTGACTTTGCAGTTAGCTCTTTTAAACAGGTGCCGTATGGCACATGAGGTGATGCCCTGCTTGTTTTAGCGGCCACCTAATTTTCTCATCCTTGCTAGAGGTGCAAATAAGAAATGGCTGCTATATTGTCTCTATTTACCTGTCTACCTTTATAGTGACTGCAGCAGCATAAAGGGGTGTTATAGTGGGTGGAAAAGAAAAGTGTGTTTGTATGCAGGAATAGGCAGCCACAAAATTATACTAGTAGAGCACAGTATAGCCTCTGTAGTATAGCATTCTCCTAAATGTGGCACATCGTAAATTCAGTTTTCTTTATTTCAACACTACTGAAATCAAGCATAGGGGATATAAATCACTAAGCAAAAATGACCAAAATTCTATTCGTACCCTATTCCATCCTCTAAATATAGACCTGGAAAAAAGCGCATTGTTCAGATCATATCTTCCAGGTGCATACGAATTATCGTGTGAAGTCAGCAAGGATGAACTGAGCTGCTATTCTGGCTTCACCAATTGCTGTTGAGCTTATTTACCTCACATCCATAAGCACAGCCTCTGTGAAAAGAACTAGGTTGTACAATTGCACATTTGTTTAATGTCTTACAGCCATTTCTTCATACCTTTTCCTAACCAACCTACATGTGTCTGTCTGAAGAAACTTGATGAAAAGGAGGCTGTGTCTATCTATCTACTCTTGAGTGCTCACAAATCCAAGTCTTCTTAGGCTGCTTGAGAGAGTACAACTAATACCCATGTCACATGGGCACTTCTGATCAGGATCAAGGCGATCAAAATTGCACTTGATGCGGATCCGGCATTGCTACACTGTGAATTCAAACACGATCGCCCACATGCCTGCTCTTCCGTCTCGACCATGGTCGAGCTGTCGTTGCCACCCTTGTTCGCAGATATTATCAAATATTCCAAGTAAAGGTAAAGGTTATTAAAAATATTTATTATAAAACACAGTTTAAAAACTAATACTTTGTCTTCAAATTTATTTGATTTGAACTGCAAAGCTGTGCTCAAACTGTCGACACCACGTGCGGGGTTTGGCAGTGGTAAAAACACGTGCAGGCTCGACCTTGCTTGCCAGTTTCTGCTTGTGCTAGTCGCTTGGTGCTCTGCTTGCGTGTGCGATGGATGACAACTGCTACTTGTCCATGGAAGCTGCGGTCAGAAAAAGAGCAAAGTTTTAATTAAGCTTGTGTTTTTATATATGTTACAAATCACAATGTTCATCGCGCGCAGCGCCATCTCTCATGTAGCAATCTAACTTGTTGGTCGGAATTAAGTGGGTACGTCTAGCACGATCCATCCCGACAGCGCTTGAAACTTCAATCACGATTATTACCGATCGCGATCCGAAGTGCCCGTGTGACAGCGGTATAATTAACAATTAAAGGAGGTCTGGGAGTTATGAAATAGTGGGTGGAGTGAGATGGTAAAATTCATTTGTCCGTGAGTAGCCTGAACAAGTTTGCAAACGGCTCAGGAGGTGGTACTAGGATACTGGTAGCCCTGTCCCAAATGACCGAAAGGATTGGGGTGTGAAAGTTCTAAAAAAAAAACATTGTTGACTTTGGCACTGAAAATTAAGTGCTCGTCATGACCGTTATACAAACGAAGCTAGCATCCACTGGCGCCAGGGAAAGCATAGGTGATATTATTTGTGTCGATCAGGGTTAAATAATTATGTAATAATGGAGATAATTGATGAGAGAGGAAAAGAAAAAACAACTTGATGCAATCAGAAGCATCTGTTTAGCCTAACAAGGACCTTGTTGAATCTGACAGCCTTGATGTCATAGGTAGTGTATGAGGGTTATCACACAGCTCCTACTCTCCGCGTTGGGTCACATTCCACATGACACTTGCTGTAACACAGGGCGTTCCACATCCTTTGCTATGGATCCGGTGAAATCCATGTGGTTCCATAAGGGATCCATGTGGCATATTGGCTGCATGTGGTGGTTTTTTCTTCTCTTTTCTAATCGATCATCTCCACAATCGCATTATTATTTTACATTCATCAACATAAAAAAAAATATCCCTGTGCTTTCTTTGCTGACCATGGCTGTTTGCTCCTTTTGTAAACGAACCTTTCATTGTTCCTACATTCAAGCTACACTGATCTAAGCAGTACTCTAGAATGTAGAATAGGTTCTATTTATGTGCATTAGGTCGCTCAAATTTTGGGCGTAGCAGCGGGTGTGTTGGCAGGATATGACACTGTTTTGCATGCAGGGCAGTTGGTATGAGTTGGACAAAGAAGTAGAGGGCGCAGTGGGACATTGTCGCATGCCATAAGCTGTTGTATGGCAGTAATAGGTCAGTTGGCTCTTTTGTGGCCACAGTTGAAATTGCAGATTATTTTGTTAAAAAAAAAAAGATAGGAATGCAGGAAGACCTACTCTCCGTTGCAGGAAGATGTCAGTACTGCATAGAGCACAAATATAGTGCTCTCATTGCCACAACCAGAACATAGTTTGTAGGACTGCTGTTCCACTTCAAATATAAACAGACACTAAAGAGGACTACTAAGTCAGGCTGGACTGGTTGGTTAGCACCGTGTGATAGCAAACATTGGATTCTTAACGAAAAACAGCACTTTTATGACCTAGAAAATTGCCTAAAGGCGAAGTACCCGTGGTGGTACCACTTTCAGATTCGTTCGTTCGCTCTGGCATGGATGTCGTATTTACGAGATTTCTCGTGGAGCACTTTTTTTTTGCCGCCTCAGTGGGCAAGTACTGTCGAAATACCAAGAAAGCAGTGCGGCGAGTGTAGCCAAGAATGCGGTTGCGCATATTTAGCCATTACGGGTGTACCTGTGTGCCTGTTCCTCTCTATTTAGACTCGAAAGTGCTTTTTTCGCTCAAAATAATTGATGTGGCTAAATGAACCCCTGCTTTAGAATGGTGAAGAAGTCCGCATCATGTCGGCATTGTTATTGATCCCAAGGCAGACATCCTCCGTACATCCTTTATGTAGCTGGGCGCCGACCAGTTAGTGTCTCCAAGTCCGCGAAAACAGCTGGTGTACTAGATTACTCATTACGCTATCTCGAGAGCGGCGACGATTGAATGCGCGAGGTTGTTCGGCGCCCGCCTGCAAAGCGCTTCATTATCACCATAATTTTTAATTCGTATGAGGGGGCAGAAGTGTGTTAGCTCGGCTTCATTTGTGCTCTTAAAGAAAGAACTGACGACTTAATTCTCGTAGTTCTTAACTTTTCCGTTTTTGCCGCTATTTATCGCGTTAAGAAGAACAAGAAAAAAGATAAAACCCGTGATTATTGACTTGGGAAGGAGAAGCAAAAAGAAGCTGTGTTTTCATTGACAGTGTCAGCGCTTGTATACTGTCTTCCCCCTGTGTTTTGTTTTGTGTGTGCTACATTAGAACAATCGCAATTAATAATCTAGACCGACTATAGCCCGAGTTTCAACCCTCCATCATTCACTTGCATTATCGGCTAGATTAATTTGAAAATTTTCTATGTAGGCTGCTGGCCTATGAATATCAAGCACACAGCATCAAGTGTGTAGTCGTCTAGACTTCTTGAGTATTTTAATATATAGACCTTTGTCTAGATTGTCCTGAGTCATCGAGAAAATGCTGTTAGTCGCGACTCCAGTATAAGCCAGCAGTCTGCACAAAAAAAAAAAAAAAGAATCCTCCCTCTTAACAACGAAAAACGATCTATGCATATGGTTACCGATACTGAGTGGGCTGTTCGACCACATGAGGTTCGTACCTAAGTCTCAAAAAAGCAGTTCGGTATTGTGAAAGACGCAGCCTTCCACAATAGAGAGATTTAGCTTACCGTGATCCGCTACCGTGATTTGCCACCGCGCGTTTTATTGCGCATGCCCAGATCCCCTTGACGCCGATAGATGGCGCCACATACTAGATGTCGGCACATAGACCTGCTGCGTCGGGATCAATCAGCTTGTGCGCCCCGCCCACGCGTGGTAGAGGGTCACGGTGGCGGATCACGGTAAGATAAATCTCTAATGCCGAAACCACTTTACCGTCCGCGCGTGAGAACGATTCATGACTCGCTGGTCGGCACCTGGCTGCTGTTGGTCGGATGTTGGGAATGGCCTCAGCGTGCAGGGGCTGCCTTGTTCCAGACCTCACTCTGCGAGAAAAGAGGAACGCGGCTTAGACTGCCCTCGTACTGCGCACTTTTGTAAATTGAAAGTCTGTGCGGAGAGGAAGGACGTGCCTCTCAGAGGCGCCATAATGTAGGGCACCGGATTTATTTTGACTGCCTTCGGATGACCTGCACACTGGCATATCACTCAGCCTCTTGCATTTCTTCCCATCGAAACGAGACCGTCGCTGTCCGATGTCGATGCCTTGTCCTCGATAACCGAACATAGCTATAACCATTTGGCAACAGTTTTATACGGTGGCTGCTGCTCCTGAGTCCACCCTCCATCCGATTTTCATTCGCTGCAGTTTTGGGTAGACTGCAGAAGGCGGTGGGGAGAGTAACGACAAATGTAGGGGTCTCGGTTTGGTTTAATGTCCCAAAGCGACTCAAGCTATGAGAGATGCTATGAGGGCTGTGGATAATTTCGGCTATCCGGGGTTCTTTGACGTGCACTGACATCGCACACGGGCGCCTTGCATTTCGCCTCCATTGAAACGCGGCCGCCGCGCGGCCGGCTCAGTCGCCGCTCGCTCTAACTACTGAACCACAGCGGCGGGGCAAATGTTGTGGACTGAGAGCGTTCAAGCTGCGACGTCGTTGACGTTGAAGGCAATAGGCCCGCCTTGTGCTCGTCACAGTGTTTTCACTGTAACCGAGTTATAACAGCGCGCGCCAGACGACTGACGTCTTCTGTAAACTGCCGGCTGTTCGAGGTCTTAACTGCTTAGTGGGCGTACATTAAATGGGCACAGTTTCAGAAGTCTTGATTTTTTTTCTTTCCAATTTTACTGAATACATACATAAGCATAACTGACATAAGCAAATTCCGCGGTAACCGACGCGAGCGAAACCTACGAAGTGAGGCGATTAATGAATTCCGAGCGCGAATGCAGGGCTTCGCATTGCGTGAGCAAACTGTTCTAACTGACGTTTTCCTTTTTTTTTCTTTTTTTTCCTGTCTTTCAGGATGATCGCCCTGATGAACCCCGAGGACAGCTGGGTGGCCAAGTGGCAGAGAATCAGTGAGTGTCAAATCACATGTGTTCCTCCCATCCGTCGGTGTGCGCCGAAGGCGGGTCCCATCGCGGTTGCGGATCCTCACCCGAGCGTGTTGTCTTGAGTAGCGGAGGCGTGACATGAACGGAGCCGTGACCTTTGCCTGATCTCTGGGGATTCCTGGTCATTCAGGGGGATACTCAGCCTCGGTTCAGCTAGGTGTTCGCAAAAATTGACTTCAGGGACAGCCTTCTTGGCACACAAGTATTCCTGCTTTATTATCTCTCCCATCGAATGCATTCGCACTTTGTGCGAGTACAGCGATGGAGGTCAAAGCTCGCAGCAAATGTTCCGAAGTAATCAGAATATACTAATTGCAGTTTGTACCACTGGTACGTGTGTAATTTCAGAGGCCTTAACATTCTTTTTTTTTTTTTTTGTACAGAAATGAACTCGCTGGTTTAGTAGCTGCTCATACTACCGGGACGTTTGCGATGATATACATGTATCTATTAGCGTATGCGTGATTGCACTGTGTAGAATGTGTAAATTATCTCCATAAACGAACTTGCCTGTTCCTGAGGATTTCCTCTAGTTTTGTTCGGTGCCATTTAGCATTCTGCATTTTTTCTCCACCCTCTGTTATATTTGGTTCGTTCAGGCCATCCGTGCTGCGAATTTTCGAGAGGGCTTCCCAGTGCCCACAGTATCTTTTTTTCATTTGCGTTGTTAGCTCTGGGCAAACACTCTTCCCCGTTTCAATATTTTTGGCAATTTACGAACGTTGTGTTGTCTCCTGAAAGAGGTTGCAGTGGCCGCCTGATTAACCGACGAGGAGAAATACGCAAAGAGGGCAAGGGCTAACTAAAAGCCGAAGTAACATATCGACGCGTCTTCGGGCTCTGTGGCATCCTCTTGTACGTTCTCGTGCGTATTCTTGGGAACGCTCTCGTGCAGTGCGCTGGTTGCAATATGCTAGGCCTCTGGTCTAATCCGCCTTTTTCACAAGGCCCCTCTGCGCATGCGCAGCTCTTAACCTCCGCAATCGGCGCAGCTGTAGCTGATCTCGGAGGCCATGTATAGTTAATGACAGGCGTATGCGATAGATGGCTGTAGCTGTCAAGAACACACACCGTCATTTCGCTGGCGGCTGCATCTCTTAAAGACGTTTTCAGCCAGTAGCAGACGAATTTTCAACCACTCCCAGAGGGCGCCACATTTTGTGAAAAAGGCGGATTGTGCTGCATTTTCTGGCCTTATTACTGGAAAGTGAAACTTGACTTGAGATAATGCGATATGCTCATACTTAATAATGTAACGGGAAGAAATGTATTTACAAAAGAGGATTAAGGATATAGGCAGGGAGAGACAGCCAAGGAGCCTAAATAGTGCGAGGCCAGCGTTCGACGCACTTCGCCTTCCTCGCCTACCACACGTCAGTACAGCACTTTGTCCTCTTTCTCCCAGCTTAAGGCCGTGACAGTTTTGTGCTGTACTGCGTGGGAAACGCAGTAGTTGGTCAATTAAAAGAAATCGGATTAATCTCGACCATCTGAACGTTCTGTAACGGGTGGGAGTCGAACACGCGAATTCGTGCATCAGTAGCAGAACGCCGTGGCAAACTACGTCGCAGCTGCGGGTGTGGTCATGTTTTCAGGATTATTTTTAAGTGTGTATTCTGTTCCCTCTGGGTTCCTATTGCTTTTCTATTCGGTGCCGATGAACTTCAATAATCTGCTTCACCGTTCCGAAGTACTAATTTACTGCAGCTTGGTGAGCAGTGGTATGACTTTTTTCTTTGTTTTGTTACGATGCTTAGAAAGTCCTCCTGAAAAGCAAATTACCTGAAAACCGTTTACGTTACAAGATAAGCCGCATTCGAGGCAAGGATACAGCCGAGAAAGCTGCGAACAAGCAAAATGTCGCGATACATACAAACTACTGATGCCCTACTGCTTTCCTGGCTCAAGCACCGTTGTCGAATGCAAAGGAACGGCGCTAGGGCGGGGGGGGGGGGGGGGGGGGGGGGGGGGAGGAGGAGGAGGAGGAGGAAGAGGCAATAATGAACTCTGAAGTTTTTTTAGATAGCGACAATGGGCCTACAGATACGCAAACTGACCGTGAACGTTGCCAAACAAACCAAAGGTTAAGAAATGAATGGAAAAGAGGAGGAGGGGGGAGTAAGGCGGGAAACCGAATACGATGTCGGGCGTATGCATATCGCACAGGGTGCAGCAAACGAATTTTCTCCCAATTTCAATAGCATCCAAGCTGTCACAGCTTTTCTACCATCTCTTCAATCTATACGCGCTCGCCGCTGTTCTTCTTTTTTTTTTTTTCCTCGAATTTTTTAAACCGGCCATTATTTGGCCGTCCTTTTGAGGCCTCCCCTCCCTCCCGTCGTCCTCCGCCTCTCCCTGTTTTCCCCCGTGCCATTACGTGATCGTGAACAACGGTCCATCCATCCCGTACGCCTGGGCCTCTCGAATGAGCACAACGATCGAGCGGTCGAAATTGAGGGCGTCGCCGCTGCTGTCCCTGACCGTGAAATAAAAAGCCGGTCGAAAATAAACGTGCCCGCAGAGAGGGCGACAGGCCGTTCGGAACCACACACACGCGTCGCATAGCTCTGCACTGTGTGTTGCCCGCTAAACGAAAAAAAAAAAAAAAAAGGAAAAAAAAGAAAGAAAGAAAACTGTTGACGCGACGGAAAATGGGTGGTCTTCTTTTTCTTGCCTTTCTCTTGCTCCTAATATTTTTATTCCCGTACTTTGTTTCTTCCTCTCTCTGGCGCCTTTTTGTGTACGAGAAAGTTATCATCTTGGGAGGTTGTCTGTAGTTTAGGTTTCCCTCCTTTCTGCGGCTCTTGAAGAGTGGAAGGAAAGAAGGCGCGTCTTGGTGGGCGAAGACAGCCGGCACATTGGCCGTAAGCGTAGTGTGCACGGAAGGGGGGGGGGGGGGGGGGGAGGGGGGGGCGCTCCTCCGGCTATATATACCCCCGATAACGGCGTGCGATCACATCATGTCGTTGTGTCCGACAAAGCGGACCCGGTCGGACGGACTTCCGGAGGATTTGCCCGAAGTCTGCCCGCTGCCCCTCACCCCTGCTCGTCTCGAATGTGTTACGGACTCCGAACGGAGACGACCGGCTGCCGCGCGAAGTCAGCGCCGCCACTTCAACGGAGGATTCGATGTGCAAAATATGCCCGTGTGTTTGGCACAGTAGCACTGCACGCCTGTAAAGGTCTCCGGGCCAACTTCGACCCCCGCTGGGAAGGAGGGCAAGACAGTTATGGGGGGTGGAAATTGTTTTTTTCAGGAAAGAAAAGGCCCTAAAACTGGTTAACTCGCGGTGGACACTTCAGTCGTGACACGGCGTAGGGGGAAGGGAGTGGAAGAAGCAAGGTGATGCGAAGATTAGAAATGTTCGAGTAGCGAATCGAATAGTCGCTTATTCGATTAGCTGAGCAAATCGAACGTGTTTTTAAGTTTTCGTTCTCAGATGAACCATCTCGGGCGGCTCATTTTTGATCGGATAGCGAGATGGGAAATCGAATCCGGGATCCTAGGATCCCCCGCCGGGGTGGTGCAGTGGTAAGACGCCCGACCACTGTGCCGGAGTACCCGGTTTCGAACCCGACCGCGGCGGCTGCGTTTCGATGGAGGCGAAACGAAGAGGCGTCTGTATGCTGTGTGATGTCAGCACATCTTAAAGATCCCCAGGTGGCCGAAATTAGTTACGGCACCCCTTTCTCTCTATCCACTTTCACTCCCACCTTCCTCCCTTCCCTTACGACTCTGTTCAGGTGTCCACAGAAGCAAGTGTGACAGATACTGCGCCTTTCCCTTCCTGTAAACCAATTATATATCCTGGGATACCGAGTAAGGCTGCTCATTAGGCTACGATGTTACAGCTTGGTTAAAGCGGAGCTTTATGTCCACGTCGGGTTTTCTTTTACGTAATGTGGTAGCTCAATATGGGCTTATATGCTAATGAGTATTTGGGATAATAAAAGCTCATTAATTTTTGGCTGCGCGCTGCATTCTGTGTAATGATGCGCAAGGCGTTACTATACACTGATCTCTGCAATCTGTTTACTTACAACTAAATAATGTATAATATGATTTGTTCAAGTGTTTATTTTTCAGCATCAACAGCCGAGCGACGGCTTCGACGTCAAAGTTTTTAGGTCAAGTGAGCAAAAAAAGAAAACGTTTAGAGAGAGAGAAAACTTTATTGTCGGGAGTAGTCTTCCTGGGTCTTAGTGGAAGAGCCCAGCCTGCTTTAAAAGCAGTAATCACAGCGAGTGAAGAAGCTGCGAATATATCGCAGTTTTCTTTCTTTCTTTTTTTTTTTTTTTCATCTATCACGTAGCCTAGGCTTAACTTTGACGCCATACCCATTGCTCGACCGTTGAAACCCAAACCGAAACTGGGGGAAAAAAGATCAGTTATAAGTTACAGCGCGTGATGATTCGTGTGCCGTAATCTCTTACGTATTGTTAGAAGAAGAAAAATGCGAAAATTTGGTGTTTATATGCTTCATTAAGTGATTAAGCGACCAGCAGAGTGCGTGTACGCGAACGGGGATCCTTAAAGGGAGCCGTTAGCGATGTGCTTAAGTGTGTGTGTGTGCCCCCCCCCAGCCGACCTCCTCCTTCACTTTTTTTTTTTTTTTAAACGTGTACATGCATCGCACAGCGCGCGGGCGCCTTTTACACCTTGCTTTTACTGAAATGCGACCGCCGTGCCAGGGTAACTGTCCCAGGACCTCTTGCTCAGCACCCGCACGTTTTCGCCCTAGCTTCTGAAGCAATCGCGGCGGGATTACCCAGCAATAATCAGCATGTCTTGGACAGAAGCAGCGAGGATTCGGTCCTGTCATCTCCCAGTGGCGCAGCGTTCGCTTAGAGAACGTATACGGTGCGGAGCAAGGCGAAGGTGGAGCGCATCTGCTCCCTCTTCCTCGTCTCAGCGCGAACATCGATGCGAGCTCTGCGGCCTCTCGCTCGCACTGGCTTGCGTCAGTGGGGCGCATGTTTTCGGCCGCAGAGAAGCCGCGTGGGCGGCTTCGCTATTCGGCCGAAACGGATGCGGAACAAAACACGGGGGCTTCGCAGCAGTTTATAGCCCGGGCCTTGACGTGGGAGTAGCTTTTGTGGACCCGTGCTCTACTGCCCCGTTGTTTACATGTTTTGGGTCGAAACGCGCGCGGAATGCGCGCGATGCCACTTGACTCATTCTGGCCTCGCACACGTCCGGCTGTTGTTATTGTGGTGACGCACCCAGAGCTTTTTTTTAGGACCGTATACCGCCTTTGCAAAAAGTAAACTGTCTGCGAGGTTTGCTTCTCGGTTGTGTAGGGGAGCACTTTCGCCTTCCCCAAAGTCCAAGATGCTCTTGAAAGATGAGGGTAAGAGGCATGTACGGTTTTTAAACTGCTAGGAAGGGACGATTATTCCCTATGCCGACCCCTCATATCAAGCAGTGATTGTAGGCGAACCGCCATTGATGGCTTAAGCCGGAATAACAAGCGCTGAGAGTGACCTTAAGTAAGCGCGCAGAGGCAAGGAGTGAAGTATAGCAGGTGCAAGATGTATATGGAATCCTCTCGTTTGTTATTATATAGGCCCCAATTTTTGTGAACACTATGCCGTATTGATAGCCAGGAATAATATTAACGATGAATTTCATATCGAATTGCTGAAGGTTATAGGTGCGCTACGCTTTCTAAGCAACTCGGGGGATGAACTGCAAATAATGATTGGTGACCTAGACAGGAAAAGTAGAAAGGTAGGCTTGCAAATCAATATGCAGAAGACTAAGGTAACGTTCGACAGCCTCGGAAAGGAACAGCAGTTTACATTAGGTAGCGAAGTACTGGAATTAGTAGGCGAATATGTCTACTTAGGACAGGTAGTAACCGCAGATCCGGACCATGAAAAGGAAATAACAAGAAGAATAAGATTGGGATGGAGCGCATTTGGCAAGCACTTACAGATTATGACTATCAGCTTACCGGTATCGCTAAAGAGGAAAGTATATAACAGTTGCATCTTACCTGTACTCACCTGTGGGGCTGAAACGTGGAGACTAACCAAGAGAGTTCTACTTAAGTTGACAACCCAGAGGGCTATGGAACGAAAGATGGTAGGGGTAATATTAAGAGATAGGAAGCGTGCAGAGTGGGTCAGAGAAATAACTCAGGTTACCGACATTCTAGTGGAAATTAAGAAGAATAAATGGGCATGGGCAGGACATGTAGTGCGAAGAGCGGATAACCGATGGTCGCTTAGGGTAACAAACTGGATTCCAAGGGAAGGAAAGCGTAGCAGGGGGCGGCAGAAAGTTAGGTGGGCGGATGGGGTTAATAAGTTCGCAGGGGTCAAGTGGATGCAGCTAGCACAGAACCGGGTTAAGTGGAGAAATATGGGAGGGGCCTTCGCCCTGCAGTGGGTATAGTCAGGCTGATGATGATGATAGGTGCGCTGACACTACTATCTGGAGATACTATTGCAGTTAAACGCCACGAGCAGTGTCGGTTCTACAGTTCTTTAAGCAGATGTGAAAAGCGTTTCTTTAGCTCATCTGTATATTCAATTTAAGGCATTTGAACAGTTTTCCATTAAGTGAGCGATGTATCTTGTTTATACATGTGTAAAACGCACTCAAACGGCGATCAGTGGACAGTTGATTATTATTTTTTTTCTTGTTCTTCTTCTTCTTCTTATTATTATTATTATTATTATTATTATTAACTGCTGACTTATATTGCAGTGTAATAATCGCACTTCCTAATTTTTTTTTTTCCTGATCGTACGCATAGTCAGGTAGCAGCTTGCTGCTATAGGGTCAACTGGAGCCACTTCAGATTTGCGGGAAAAACCGTCTTTTTTTTTTTTTTTTTGCTGCCATGTGGCTTTTTCATTAGATGTTAGCAGTGGGGGCTGTTAGCTAGGGTCACCGAAAGTGGCAACGACGAGGCTGCACTGCACGGGCTCGGGGCTGAAGTTGCGGTCTCGAGTCTTTACAGTTTTGAATTCCGCCATGCCCACTGTTCTTTCGAGGAAATTGGCCGTAACTTTGCGCGGGAGTTCTTGACCTCTTTTCTGCTGCTTCGCAAAAAATAACAGCGGTCGACGCTGCTAGGATGCCTTACGGCGCGCCCATTATTTTGTGAGGCTCTTACGAGCGGCTTTGAACTGCGGGAGAAATGACCACAGGGTGATCCGTGCGTCCCGCTAGTTCAGTGCATGTCGTCAGCGAGAACAAATTTCACTTCGCCATATTCCTGCCCGCAGATCATACTAAAATCACAGCTGAATAAATGATATAGATTATGTGCAGGTCTTCGACCTCATGCTGGACTGCATGCCTCCCTGCGTATTTTCATTTTAACCTGCACCACGCCAAAAATAAATAAATAAAAGCGATCGCTCAGTAAGAGCGCACTGCGCGCGAGCGGCCTGTCCGCCTGTAGAGGAGCGGTATGGTGACAGGGCCACGATCGTGCAGTGGTGAATAGGTAACACCCGAATGCACAGGCCCTGCAGAGCACGGGTCGCCGCTGCCGCCGTCGTTCTATTCTTGCCTTGTCTTAACTTTACTCTGACGTTATAGCATCTATACCTGGGTTTAACACCGCTTAAACCGATCAAGACATGCGAAAGCACTATTTCACATGGTTTGGCTTGGTTTTGCTAGGGTATTTTAGCAGCGAGAGGCTGGTGCAAGTCTATTGAACGACATACGGCTGGCGTACACATGTCGTCCGTTTGAATGCCTATCGCAAACTGCAGATGGACGCTAAATGGGCACCACATGAACGATGCGCGAAAAACAATTGCGTCACAATTTCGATAGGAAACTGGAAGTCTAGCGCCACGTTGTGGTCCGTCAGTGATGCCATATACAAAGAAATGGCTCGACAGAGGTGGTAGGTGGGAGGCGCCCTGCCGCAAGGGTATCTGTTGTGCATGGATAGGGCATACTGTCGGGCTGATCAATTGAGCTTGACAGCGCTTAGACACGCAGACAGAGGTCAGAAACAGAAAAGGACGACGACACGTGTGCATGCTATCGTCCCACTCTCTGGTGGCTCGACAATGGCTAGCATCAAAGTTGCTATAATGGCAACCAGCGAGGCATAAGTAAGATTTTTGCTCGGCTCTGACGATCGTGGGAGTGCCTTCGCTGTAAAAATTCAGTCCGCAGTTACTTACGGCGAACAGGCTATTTCGCCTTAGTGATAACTTTAGCACAATTCTATAAGCAAGAAAACACGATGCAAGAAATAGGTCTTTACCCCTTTAAGTTAAGTTCTTGACGCTACGCAGATATTCTGCTTCGCCCCCCCCCCCCCCCCCCCTTTTTTTTTTTTTCTTGCCTGATCTTTAGTTGTGTTTGGATTTTTTTCCCCCCGCTTGTGCATCTGCCTCTTCGCGGTGGTCTGTTCTCCTTAATTACTTGTGCGGTCTACATGCGTGACCCTCACTTCCAGGATAACGAGCTACTTACGTTGACGTTCGTTTTGCGTGGTCTTGCGTCGCGTGCAAAATTTGACGTGGTCAGGGTCTATTCGTTGCACACGGCTTGGTCATTTACAGAACAGAGTGTTCTTTGATCGAATTCGATGGCAGAAATCGTTGCCACGTGAGGCGACATTGGGCAGGAAACTGAAAGCCGCGGGATGCTGGGTACGTCCGAGACAAATAAACTAGACCAACTTCGGCGTATTGCGCCCGTCTGTATTCAGTGACGGTATTATGTAGGGTTGCTGAAACTACAAGCAGCCTCAGTTGTACAGCTGTTGTCGTTACCAAGTGTATAGTGTGCAGTTGAAATGATAGGGCCGGGACCAAAGCTGTGTTATTCGGCTTAAGATGATAGAAGAATTGGCTCCGCATCTAATCTACGCTGTTTAAGCACTGCGCCAGCGAGGGAAGATACGACCACTCTTTCTGGAACTACTTTCCGTGAACGTTTTAAGGGTGCATGCGCGTCCATCACGTGTGCGACCTTTGTGTCCCATAAAAATGCGGTCATCCGCGGCCACAGTCACACGCGTGTGAGGCCGATTGGGGTGCGCAACTGGACTATGGGGAACCGATGTCCCTAATGTACCTGGCAGGTGTCCCCAAGGAGTGGCGAAGGGGAAATTTCGTGGAAGAGTGGTGGCGGTGTGGGACCGCCAGAAGGAGAGCTGCGGCCATGGGGCTTTTCGAGGGGAGGAGGGTGGAGGAGAGGCGGCTGCGGGTCTTTGAAGGCGGGTGTGGATGAAAGCGAAGAACCGTTATAATTTTACCTCACTTTCCTACTGACGCTTTGACCGTCGACCACCGACACCACGACACATTTGCACCGCATCCGCCCTCCGGTTCTTTCACCTTCCCCTTGCTCCCAGGTTACGTGAAAACCAGGGGGGACATATATTATATCAGAAATAGGGAAAGTTACGAGAGGAGAAAGTGGGCTTTAAGTCCTTCGCTTTCCTCCAGTTCTTCTATTTATTTATTTCAAATTTTCTACCCCCTCGCGCGCGTCCTGTCCGTGTTTTACGTCACACGGTGAAAGTTTTGAGCGGAAAAAATAAATGAGTTAGTAAAGATTTCAGAATTGGGAATGAATCCCCCAAAATCGGTGGGGTCTCTTTCCCTTCACTTTCCCTAAAAAAAGGAACGGAGAAAAACTTCCCCCTTCTTTTACTTCTTAGTTTCATTTGGCTTTATATGGGAGACCGCTCTCCACGTCCACATTTGTTGCGCCAGGTTACAATTTTTTTTTTTTTTTGAAGGATCAAGGGATGGGCGATATGAGGGGCAGGAACATCAAGGTGAAGGAGGACAAGTAGGAGGGAGGGAGGGGGAGATTGTGTGGAGAGCTGTAAGCGCAAACCGGAGAGTGGGCAAGGATGTGGACGTACCTCCGCCGTCATCGTATCTTCTTCCGTCGCCTGCCTCCTTTCTGTCTTTACTGCCGTCGAGGGGTGAGGGGAGGGGGGGGGAGATGAAAAGCCACCAGGGCGGGGTGCGAGCTCCCGGCTGAGGCACGGTTGTCGCGCGGTCCCGTCGACGTCCTGCGTCCGCTGCTTCTTGGACGCTGCTGTGGACCGATGGGCCTCCTTCCATCCCGAGAGCACACATACGACCAGCTTGCTCGCTCCTCTTTCAGTTTCTTTTCTGTGTGTTTTCTGAGCGCGTCAGGGGAGGGTTCTTTGCCTCTATCGCAGTAGCTTGTGCAGCCGTCCGCCGCTGCTGTCGGTACACTGCCGGTCGGCAACCTATATGACCGGCGGTTCTATATCTTTCCGAGAATGACGACAGTACGTCAAAAAAGTGCCGCTGTGCGCATGCCGCTCCCTCTGTGTAAGTGTGTACGCTCGCTTGCTCGGTGTGCCGCGTAATACCAGCCTCCCGGAGCGGGAACAGATGTTGCGCGTCGACAGCGGACCTATTCGTGGAATTCTTTTTTTTTTTTTTTGAAATTCATTTTTCACTTTTTTCCTTGCTTGTTCTCTTTCCTGACCCTCCGTTTCGCATCCTGTGAGCCTCGGCCGGACCAAAAATAGCGCCTTTTGTCCGAATAATGGGCAGGTTCGATGAAGAATAAACCGCGGATTGGGGCGCCGGTCACAAAAGAGTAACGTTTCGCTGCTTCTCGTGGGCTGGAGGGACTCGACGCTGCAATTAGCGCCCCCGGACATCTGCGCGGTGAATGGCCAACGGGTCTTTGTAAAACTGGTTCGCTTGCGGCAAGCTGGTTTAATTCAAAAGCTAAAAAAAAAACAAAAAAAAAAACGAAATAATGAATTTAATGTGTGTGTCGGTCATTTGAAGGCGTACGACGTAAGCTACAGAAAAAAGAAGTTAAAAGAAAAAAAAACCTAACTTCCGAACAAGGTGGACGTATGATTTGGGCGAACGTGCGTGTAAGTTGCAAGGAGATGACATGGTTAAATTGGAGGGATATGGGAATGGACCGGCCCTTTATTTTGCAGTGGCCGCAGTCAGTCTGGTAGTGACGAAATTAAGTCAAGCGATTCAATTTGTTTAGTTATGCAAGGGCGCCTGCGTGATATGGCAGGTATCCTTTTTCTTGTTTTTTTTTTTTTTTTTTTTTTTTTTGCGTTTATGGAAATATTTTCAGTCTACAAACAATCATGTGGTGTTCTGGGCACCGCTTAGAATTTCGATTTCAAGGGGAACCGGTGGCATCACTCCACACTACTTGGTGGCCGGTGTGGCAAACACGGTGGCCTGCTCATTTTTGGCAGTTGTCAGTTCGTGGGTTAGGTCCCGACCACGATTGCTGGATTTGCATGAGGAGACCAAATGCAAAAAAAAAAAAAAAAAAAAAAAAGAAAAAGAAAAAAGCCCGGCGGTAACGAGTTTGTAACTCCAATGCTACAGTGTTAACCGGCTTGTGATCGCAAAGGGATGGAGACCTATGAGAGCTGATGTATTAGAGGGATGCGCTAATAGAGTATGGGTGACCGCTGCAGTGATCTGGCATTAGCATGGTTAGGGCATCCGCGCCGTTATCCGGAGGTGCTGGGCACGTAGATTGCAGGCGCATTTTTTACCTGAGGTTGCCTGCCGGCGGGCTTGCGGACGCCGAACACGCTTGAAACTGAGAAGAAGCGAATAATAGCGAACGCTTGAAAAATGCGGGCCATTGTGTCCTCAGTTTTCGGTGCACTTTAATCGATGGCATCCCCAGGAGGGGACAGCAGCAGCCCGCCCAGTGTGTTTCCGGTTTGTACGTGTCGACGTTGTAATCACCTGCGAGAGGCCCGTCGTGTGCATTCGTGTTAATCTATTGATGTTTTGGAGATCCCCCCAAGGTGGAGTAAATGTGATATAAGAGAGTTATTACTCCCTGTTGCGTCCACCCCAACGCAGCCGTATACGACTACAAACGAAGTCTGTAAATTTGAAGAACATTTAAGTTTGTCCGAGGATCAAACCCGGAACCACCATGACGCCGTATATGTTCGGGGTAGTCGCTCTAGCGTGGGGAGAGAGAGAGAGAGAGAGAGAGAGAGAGAGAGAGAGAGAGAGAGAGAGAGAGAGAGAGAGAGAGAGAGAGAGAGAGAGAGAGAGAGAGAGAGAGAGAGAGAGAGAGAACAACACCTTTATTGCAGTAAACGAAGCGCACGGAGAGACCGAATTGATAAACGACGGTGATAGTCCTGCATATCTTGGTTGGTATAGAGACTGCCCCGAACGGGCGGCGGCCCCGGGTTCGATCTCCGGACCTGGATGCATAACGAGGTTTCGTAGGCTTTTCTTGGTAGATCGGCCATAATATATGGTGGATGATGATGAACAATTACTCCGTTAATTGATTTCATTGTAAGCGTTTTATGGCCGCACACCGCACCCTGTGACCGGATTTGTGCAATGTCTAACCTTGGTTTTTGTCACTAAAACTATAAATATAAAGCTAAGTTTTTGGGTTTCTTTCGTGTTTTTAGTATTTTTGGTAGTGTCGCTGGGCACCGAAAACACATCCTGTACGATCAGAAGAGATATGTGATGCTTAGTTGTGTGCGAGTATATAGCCAGGCTATAAGCTTTTTTTTTTTTTTTTTTTTCTTCTCTACTGAGCATATGACCTTTTCTTTCATAAAAGCATTCACGAACTATGAAGCGAGCTTTGGTATTTTATTTTTTCCCCTTCTGCGTAGCGCTTCCTTGCTGTATAGAACGCCTTGGTCCACTTATATATGGCCCAGAGCGCGAGACACGGAGCGGTCACCTGTGGCAAGAGGGATGTGCACTGCAGCAGTTCCTGTTGTGGAATCTGTACCCGACGAACAAGCAACCTTCGCGCGAAGAAATGCGTTCGTGGAATTTTGCGGCACGCAGAGCTGGTCACGCGCGTGTAGGCTCGATCTGCACTGCGGAGTTGTTCCTGTTTCTTGGATTTCGTTCTACCTTGTTGCCGTCGCAGGCAGTTTGTAGGTTCCGCGTACCTTTTTAAGCGGCATAGTGGGGCTTTATCTCTCTATCCTTACGTTATCAGGTTTGTGCTTATGCTGCAATGTATTTCACCCTAGGTTTTCCAGTGCCTATCTAAAGTGGTGTTCCGGGTTCTTCTATTGGACATCTAATCCTGTGTGTGCCTGACTCCCACCGGGTTCCTTCTTACGGACTGATGACTGTGTGCGCATTCTAATTGCGCTCATTATGCAAATCTGGTCCTGAATATAATTATTAAGTCATTTCAGATAACGGCTCTGTTCAGTGCTTTATGTTTAATACTCGTGCTTGGATAAAAGGAAGAAAAAAAATTACATTATATTTACGAAGGCTTGGAATTGTTGCTCTTATCGTTGTTGCGCGGTCTTCATGTCATGTGTGCTATTCCTGCAATAAATTATCTGCTGTCATTTGTAGGTTCCAGAAAGTTTCATACGACTGTTGCGCTGGTGAGAGCCGCTTTTTCCTCCCCTATTTAGTTCCAGTTTATCCTCAACCCGTTTGCTCAGCCGGTGATTATATTCACGCCTCGAGGGGCTTTTGGCTCTGTAGCTGTCACTGAACCAGGAGAAGGAGACACACTTCTCTGCTCTCTTGCAGGCGTTTAGCTTGAATGGTGGGTGTTCTGCAAGGCTCACTAGTATTCCGTGCCGCAGGCAAAAGTTCCCCTAGACCCAGAGGCTGCTCTGCCTCTTCCCACTTCGTCGTAACGTCTTCCGCTCTCAGAGCACTTTCGTTACGCTATCAGAGCCTTCCTTGGTCAATTAGTTCCCGCATGGCATTTAAGCACACTGACAACGGTTTTTTTTTCTTTATTCTTTTTTTGAAAGGGTGTTGTCAACTATGAAAACGATACACGGGCGTCAAGAAAATAGCTTGCTTCCGCGGCATTTCGACTTCGCTTCCGTCGCTGTTAGCCATCTTGCCGACTGCGTTACCGGGGGCCCATTATCATTCGAAATCCGAATCGGAAACTTTGTTCTCGTGAAGCGCTCGCTGTTTTCTGCATGCAGATCATATCGAAGGAGTGAGCAGTTTGTTCCATTAAGCAGCAGATAAATGCATGTGCATTTATCGCAACAGCAAGGTACGAATTATTTACTATATAACACTTTCTTGTTTAGATGTGTGTGTATATTGGTCACTCCCGGCGGTGTCTAACCTTCGTGAGCATGAAATATGTCTAAACAATGTAAGCGGAACGAACTTATTATAGTTTATTGCAAGTCTTAGGATACCTGCTGTCTCCTGAGGCGCATCGAGACCCGCCTATTTTACGGTCTTGAGCTCGTCGTTACGCTTTTTCCTGGATATGCTGCGACAGAATCCGTCAGAGTAAAATTTTGTTCAAATACGTCAGCCTGCTGAAATGTACGGTTCCCCTCGCAAAAGGCCGACGAAATCTACAGGCGATTTCGAAGCCCAATCAATAGCTTGTTGCGCGAAATAATTTATCCGATGGCGTTGAAACCTACTTGTGAATGCAATGCCGGGTTTTCGAATTCATTGATTCGCAGACTTTTTGTTTAGTATTCGAAGTGCCGCTTTAGTCCCCTCAACACCGAACGTTAAAGGGAGCGATACTCTTCATAATTGGAGCAAATTTCCGGCCAGCCTCGAGTTAGGATAATCGAGGTGAGAGAAAACGCACACTTTTCATCGTGAAAGATGTGCGACGCGGTCACCTTGCACTCTCGAGGGCGTTGCAACCTCTTACGTCTTACGCTGCCATGGGTTGCTCGTAAGTTCCGGAAAAAGTTTTTCCGTGGCCTGCCGTAGCCACCGAGCGCGCGCGACTTGAATCCGAGGGGGACCTACTTCGAAGAAACAATAAGACGTTCGATCCTGAGCCATTACGCCGATTGCGTCAAGTGACGGGAAAAATCGACGCGCGATACGCTTCGTGGTTTTTCCCGCCTCTGGCTGTCTACACAAGAGGTTGTGAGATAGACACGGGGTATCGTTTGACTCCGTGCCAATTGTTCTCGGGGTGGTTGTCGTCGTCGCCGTATACAGTTGCGGTGACGTCACGATCCCCACAGGATCGATGACGACGACCCTTTGAGAGAGCCGCAGAGACGCCTTTCATCCGACTTCCGTACATCCCCAGACGCTCGAACTGACTCCGGACGTTAGCGATAGATGGCGCCACCGCATCGCTCGTTGCAAATAAGTGATTGGGGAGCGCGCGAAACTCGAAGTCGACGCGATGCGTTATTCGTCCCCGGACTGCGCCTGCGTGTTCTGACACGGTAAAAGTGTCACGTATGCATCGCTTTTGTTGTGCCTTTCGTATTTCGGTTTGATTGTTGACCGTTCGCATCTTATTTACGTGCCCGACCGCGTGAGCATGCGGGAGGACAGCTTGGAAGAACCCAATCATTGTCTTTGAGCGCAAAGCGAAGAGTTGCGAGATTTGAGCCTGCTCTGTCAATTCTACTCGAACTGCACATACATTACTTGCCGTTCGCTTCCTCTCAACGAATCGCCGCAGACTGTCACAGGATGGGCAACTGTTGCGTCAACTTGACCGTTCTACGGCTCGGTAATTAGTTGCAGGCTTTGTCTTCTCACGTGGAGTTAAGAATTATTGCTCCTATGCCGACTCGGAGGTTACTACGCGAGAGTATTCTTAGCGTTAGAGGCGCCACCTGCACCTGCCTTCTTGTTTCTCAACAACTTTTCTGTCTGTGGACTTCCAGTGGTATGTTGGAAATAAATGTTTGCCACACGTGTTTTACATTCGCGAAATTGAAAAAAAAAAAAAATGCAGGAGCATGCTCCAGCGATTTGCAAAGTGGTTTCGGGTGCTGTGGCCGGGTACTTATAACTAAATGTATTGCCTTTCCTGGAACAAGACTGTCGGGAGTGTCATTAGGTATAGCATATCGCCACCGTCTTTACATCACCGCTTGCTGTGTTGTCGAACGGTGAACTTTCCACTAAGCGCCGCAAAAGGCAAAACACGTTTTATCATACCGCTTTCCCTGTATATATAGTTACCGTTGGCAGTTTCGCAGTTATTGTTACGAAAAAAGAGTGACGATGATGGAAGCTGGTTCCGCATGTAGTAAGAACGTAAGTATGCAAATACATAAAAAATATCTGCGCAGAAAGATGCTGCATGCTGCATACCTACCTTGCTGGTACTGTGACCAGTAGACCCTTTTAGTACGTAGAACGAAGTAAGCTTGCGAGCAAAACACTGAGTGCATAACAAAACAGAGTCGCAATCGCGGGCAGTGGCGCTATCTATTGACAGCAAGTCAAAGCTTTCCTACTGTGGCTTTAGAAACCCTTCTATTTTTCGCTGTTACCAATGGTGAATGCATTACCAGCTTTCCTTTTTAGAGTAACTAAAGTTATGAAGCTGGAGGCCAGTGTTGAAGCCGACAAAACCCTGAACTTTGTCATAGGCGTGAGAATGTTCACGGTGTACTGTGAGGCTGAACAGCTTGAAAATCGCCGATCATCTCGAAAAATTGGTCAGTGGTCGCTTTATTTGGAGATATAAGCTAGAACATGGGAAATTAAAGCGAATGCAGCCGTTTAGAATTATATATCGCGCAGAATAATGCGGCGGCGATGCGGTGTTTAGCCCGACTTGAGCGAGCAGCGTACCGCCATTTTGGTCCGCTAACTCTCTCCGCAACTTAAAGCAGATCCTCTAAAGCGCTCGCAGCATGGTAACGGCCGTGCACGCGCAGATGTCTGCAGCCCGGTAAACTGTAGCGTAGACACGGTAGCGATATGCTATAACTCTTTATAAACACTCGCATACGCTAAGTGAATACCGTTTTCATACTGATTGCTTTAAACACATTTACGTTTTTACCATTACCGATAGCCCAAGTTCATCCTTTACTTGAAATCTGTTGCTGCAGCTGATAGTGACCCTTCGTACCAGCCGTTTCCTGATTTTCTGTGATTCTGTTTTGCTATTATTATTCTCTTGGGTATATTATCACGCATGTCCAAAGTTTTATTACGCCTATGCCATGTTACATAATCAACCATCAATACAATTCTCAAATCTGTTCTGTGTTCATTGATGATCTTTACTGCGTACAACATTTCGGTATCCTATTGGTGGCCTTGCGGTCCTTATTTTGAATTCCCTTCTTATCACGGTCTTCACCTTCTATTTCTTATATTCGCGTTTTACTATATTTTGCTGTATGCTAACATGTTGATATGTTTCAGTGTAGTACTTGTTAATTCTTAACTGTTATTCTGTGTTAAGTTTTTGTTAATTTTATACCGTTATCCTGTGGACCGTATTATGTCATAACTATCCCAAATGGGATTACCAGTATTTGTAAATAAAGGAACAAGTTATTTAAGTAACTGTATTGCGCCATACCTTTAAGGGCTGAAGGTGGAAGTGCTCAGCGAGGTATAATAAATGCCTCGTATCATTGTCCGTGGTTAGCAACTGCTATTGTTTTAAATTGTATGATACTATAGCATTTGTGTGTGTAGAGAGGGGGGGGGGGGGGGTCGTGTCTTTCGCACTCGTCTCCCGACCCCTGTATCGCTGCGTTCCCGGTGAGCATTGCCTCGTTTCGGAGGAAGAATTACGCGCGACCCAACGGGCATCGTTCGCCGGTCGGCCAGCGCCCCGGTCCCGAGCCCTCTCGCTTCCAGGAATCGTAACTTTTCCCCGCAGGGTTTTGTGCGCGCCCGCGGTTCGACATTCGCGAAGGTCATCGCAGTGCTTTCCGCAGACCGGCCACAGACACCAGTCCTTCGGCGATCTGGCCCGTGCATGAGACCCGCTTCTGTTTCGCTTGTCTTTTATTCTTCCTTTGCTTTTCCTGGCTCTTTTTTCCGTTCCTTAACGGCGCGCAGTTTGGCGAGAGTTCGGTATATAGGCGAGGCGTGCCAGTTCTGTCCGGCGGTCGGAGATAGTTTAGCGCCGGGACTTGGGCGCGACGGTGCTCTTTACGTTTCCTCTCTCACAGAGGCCATTATGAAACAGAAAATAAAAAAGAAAAAAAGCAACCTTTCTTTCTTCCTGCTTTTCTCTCGTTCATAGAGCGTCTATCAGCATTCATCTGGAGGAAAGCTCGTATGAAGAGGGCAGGGTCGGAATTTACGACGTTCCTTTCAGCGGACAAGATGCGCAACAAAACGGTCACGGTGTCACACGCTGCGCGGTTTATATCGACTGGGCCTCGAAGGAGGGGATTTCGGGGGCTCCGGATAAAAGCGATAAAAGAAAGGAAGTGTTAGAACGGGACATCGCCCGGGTCAGTGTGCGTCTGATGCATGGCTTGTATCCGTCGTGGAGTTGATTCTTTCGTTTCTTCCCCATGGCCGTTATGGTATAGCCTTCATACTACGCACCCCTGATGTCCACCTGTAGGTTTCAGCGCTACTTGTTTTTTGTTTCGGCACCGCGGTGCGGATGCTCGCTCAAGATTTCGTGGCGTTGCCTTGTACAGCAGTCGTCCGATCGCAAGTCTTCCCTAGTTATCGCACATTGTCGACGTGCGCTGGCAAAATCACGAATACACGCCAAGTTTCGATGTGCGTGTACGTGTTCGTGCGTGCGTGCTGAGACGTGTCGCATTTGACGCGTAGCTGTTACGGGGTTGCTTTGAGCGGGCAGTGTTCGTGTTACATAAATACGTAGCACTTGGACAAGAACAGGGAAAAAGGAAGGCGCTTCGTGCATTGAGCGGTTGTTTATGCGACACCCTGTCCGAGCGGACAGTGCCGGGGCTTCCAGAGAATAGGCCGGTACTCTTGTCGTCCCTGTTGGTCTTGTCCGCAGGTCCTGTCTTTATAAATCAAAGCAGCGCTTTCTCCTTGCCGGCGACAGATTGCGCTTTATTCGTTTAGTTTGATCCAGCCGTTCGCATGAGTGCGACACCGCAGAGAGTTCTGCCGCGGTAACGTGGCAACGTCCGAACTGGCGACATGCATACGTCAGTGTATGTGTGTGAGAGCGTATATAGCCTACATCGGGAAACTCCTTTTGTGACAGTCGCGACAGCTGCGGTGCCGTCGGTGTGCGCCCGTTTCCTGCCTTTGCGGCGCGTTAGTGCTTACGTAATTTAGCCCCGGCGTTTACAAACGCTGGCTGCCGGAGCGTGTCGGGCGTCTTCGTGCGGCCGGAAAGTAAAAGTTTACCGCTCTTCTTTTCTTTTTTTTATGCGAGTCAGAACCCGGTCAAGCTTGGCTGTTGTGTCTGCGCGTACAGTTGGCGGTAGAGTGTGTGTACGAAGCAAGGCTCTTGCCACCTTCCGAATGCCCTAAAATTTTAACTTCAGGGGTTGACGTCTTACTTTCCCGCGCTACCTGCACGGTGCTGGTAGTCCCTCCCCTCTGAGATTCATCTACAATCTCTGCCACGCTTTGCCTTACTACTTGTGTCAAGTTGCGTGCGCACGTTTACTTGCTTTTTTTTTTTCTTTTTTCTCGTTTCCTTTTCGCTTCGCATAAGATTTTTTTTTTCTTTTTTATCCGAAGAGTTAGCAGTATGGATACGGTTAATCGGCATATACTCGTCGTGCCCGTGTGCGAGGAATGGCTGTCTTCTGACTCGATGCTCTTCAAGAACGTTCCTCGGTTCCTCGCCATAACCGCCGGGCTTGCACTAAATGCGATGTCCTTTTGAGAAGGTGCTCTTTAAAAACCGCTCTTGTTTTTTTTTTTTTTTTTTTTTTTTTTTTTTTTTTTTTTTTTTTTTTTTTTCGCCTTCAGCTACCGTGCTTAAACTGGAGGGAACGATGGTCTTTCGGTCCGTGCCTACTCGGCGCCTTGAATATTCGCTAGGACTGGCTGAGAAGGGTTTTACACTATAGCTGATTACTTTGTCATCTCGCTGTCGTTTCTTCCGCTCTAGATTAAAAAGGTCTCGATTAAAGAATCTTTGAAATGAGTTCGCTCCCTTTGGCAGCGTTCCTCTTCGCTTCCGGATGAGCCACGAATCTCAAAACGACACAACTGTCCGCTTGCGTCACGTTGTGAATTCTCTTGTGTCTTGCGGTTGCATGCGTTTGCGCTGTTACGTTACCTAAACACAACTCTCCTATCGCGATCACTCCTCCTCCTTGTTCTCTGCTCAGTTAAAGTTTGCGTGACTCCCGAATTTCGGAAAGCTCTCCCGCTGTCCCTGGTCGCCGCTGGACCTTTCGTGACGACCGGCGTTGCTGCCCTCGTCTTCAGCGAGCGCGCCACACAGCAAGGCCTCGTCCTCTATACCAACGGCTTAGTGAGCCGGTGCGGTAGCTGGACTGTAGCTATACTCGGGGACACGTTTTCTTGGCAATGGGCGCAAAGGTAGGGAGGCGGCGCGTATTTAAACGTGTCACTCCGCCATGTAGTCCGACCGCGCGGCTTTCGGCCTGCATAGACGTTCAAGATCATTTCCTTAGGTTGCTTCGACAGCCAGCGTCTCTTGAACTTGAATCGAATCTTGTTTGGTGAAAACGCTTCCAACCGTTGCGGAGTGGACGAACCAGAACCGAAACGACTCGAACAGGCGACTGTCGCCATCTTGTTTGCAAAGTCGGGCCCGTCTCGAAAACCCGCGACAGACATCACACGAGAAAACCCGGTGGAACCAAGACAAATGTTTTAGGCATAACAGCTTCATTTCGAAAAATCGGTTCTGTTATAAGAAATATACCGTAAATAACTAGCGCTATAATTTCAATTTGTTTTTGCAGAAACGGCTCATGCAGCTAGGGACTATATTCAGCTGCGTAGGAAGATGATGCGTTTCGGCTCTGTAGCTTTGGCTCCATTGCCAAGAAAAAGTGCCTCCGAGTATAGACCGCTCTAACTTGAATACATTCAACGGAAAATTCAGGAGGCACTTTGACGATCTAAAATGCGCATAGCCGAAAATGCCCATTGCGCAATTGTGACTTCGTTGCCCGTGCGCAGTTGTGGTGGCTACTAGGTGTGTTGTGAGGTTCGCGCACGAGGACACTGCGCATGCGCTGTGCGTGCATTCAAGATGTCTCAAACCCTACTAATTAACAAATTTACCTTGCAATAATTAACTAATTATTATATAACTATCTAATTAGCCTTGACTGAATAACTAGTTATCATTGACTAGTTATCGCTAACTAATGTTCATACACCTACTACATCGTCATTGATTGTTTAACTGTCAGTACTGAAACCGTCCTAATCCTCCTAAAGATGATTGACAGCTGCCGCGGACGCACGCACGGAGACGCCGGCGAGTCGTGAACCATAAAAGGTTTTCGCCTTAAAATGTGTGTGTACTTTTTTCCGTAACCACGTCTCTGTTTTCATGCGTGGATGAGCTGCGAGGCACTTCGGCGCGATTTGTGTACGCCGTTGTGCATGTGAACAGTTGCTTTCGATAGCCGCCTTCATTTTTCCTTGAAAGCTGTGCGCTTATTAGAAAGAAGGTATTTCAAACTTTTGTTTGAAAATATCGTGTTTCAATTCCGTATCACTTGGTGCGAAAAAGAACCCACGAGGCTAAGCTTGCTAATAACCCACTAGGCTTATCTATTTTGTTCAGGCGCGGATTGCACGTTGGATCTGAGCCTCGGTTTCGTCCAGGAAAGAGAAGTATATACGAACTTGAACTGTTCTCATAAGAACACTTTAGCTATAGATGCTCGGCTTCGTCGTGCTGACCGCAAATTATTCGCAAGCACTGGGCTTTTGCCACTGCAGTTTGCCGCACTCTGTCAGATATCGGAAGAATAGGAGAAGAATAGAAGCAGGAGAAGATAGGCAATTAACTTCACTGCAGGCCCCGAGCGGATGGCGTAGTCATAAGGAGAACCTTCTCCGTTGTATGCCGTTGGCGTTCCCTAGTCTGGAAGAAGGCAGTCACTCCAGGATGAAGCGGGATTGTGGGTCAAAGAAGACAAGATAATGGCTGTGTTAGCTTTGTGGCGTACAGTTAATTTGGACAGCGAGGTGTTTCACGTCATCATGAGTTGCAGAGTAATGGATAAGTTTTGTCAGTTTTGATGTCTTATTTGTAATATATGTGTGCTTGTTCCCTATAGCGTTGAGTTAGTGCACCGCTCTTTTCGATGTTATTGTAGAAACGATGAACCAGAACCTACGTGCGCGATAGCTGTTCAGGTGCAACTGCGTTGTATACGAGCTATCACGCCAGCACGATATGCATAATATGGCGATTACATTTTTCGGTTAACCTCGCAATGCGTTCAGCCTTTGCAGTTCGATGGCTGTGGTTTGTGTTGCCGGCCGCATCCGCCCTTTCGCAACCTGCCTGACCGCACACATGGGCCGAATAATCGATCGAGATTGCACAGGCTACCGTGTACTGCGTTGGCCAAGCTCTGTGCGGACAGCGCGTGCGTCGCAGATCACATACAGATCCCTGACTATACCCGGACCTCGTCGTGGCCGTGAAAGTGGCCATCGAAGGCTGCGCTGAAGACGCTTGAAGCGGGGTGGGGCGCACATGCAGCAGAGCAGAGCTGCTCTAAACGATTGCATTGTGCGCTCCCGCCGCCGGTCGGCGCCATCTACACCGCTCCCTGTTCTACCCCAAGGTTGCTTAGCTTTCGAGTATGTGGCCTCACTTTCCCCGAAGGTTACGTTGGCACGGTGACAGGTCCGCTTGCATCGTCTTAGCAGATTCGCCGCCGCCCCCCCCCCCCCCCCTTTTTTTTTTTTTCTTTTTCGCGGTAACCGCGCAACGGAAGCCTTGTGAATGTGCTCCTTCGCAAATATGAAATTTATTTTTTTTTCCTCGAAGGATGGTTCCGATTCCTCTCACTGCGTTTGCTGAGTAGATCCTTCCGTAGCTTTGCTTCTTCGGAACCTTGAGAAGCCATGCTGCGGCCTCCTCCGCCTCCTTGCTTGTTATATGCCGTGTCCAAGACGCCCCCACAGCGCTCTTCATCCCCCCCCCCCCCTCCCCTTCGCCTTTTTGCCTTTGTCGGTGGTCAGGGAATGGCTTCCTTGTGCTCCTTTCTTCCACCAGCTAGGTGTGCGTGTATGCGTGTTGTGAGTGGGAGCGGCGACTGCCAAGGTCAGTTTCGCTGTGAGCAGAGGGGGCCAGTGGGTCACAAGGAAGCTACCTTCCGCTTTGCGTGACCTTCCTCCGCCTCTTAACTTGCGCCAGCCCGAAGAAGTAATAAAAACGACGGTAGGCGTCGTCTGGAGGAGAGCTTTCCGGTTGCGGCGGTGGGCTGGAAGTATCCCTTTTCCCTGAGCTCGGGATCGTGTGTCGAGAATTCATTTATAGCAGGGGCCGGCAGAACCTTAGGTAGGCGGATGAGGTTTAAGAAGTTTGCGGAGGTCAAATGGACGCAGCTAGCACAGGACTGGGCTAATTTGAAGAATATGAAAGCGGTCATCTCCCTGCAGTGGGCATAGTGGGGATGAGGATGATGAGGATAAATGGTAAGTGTAGGTGTACACCGTATGTTGCGGATATTGTCCGAACACTCCCTCGATGAGCGTGGACGCGAAGGAGATTTAAATAATGTCCCCCCTTTTTTTTTTTTCACTTGATACTCTTGGGGGTAAATTGTGCATGTTTTTATTAACCTGTGTGATGACGCGGGGTGGCGCAGTGGTTATGGCGTTCGACTACTGTTCCCAAGGATGCGGGATCGAATCCCGGCCTCGGCGGCAGCTTTTCGATGGAGGCGAAAAGCAAGGCGCCCGTGTGCTGTGCGATGTCGGTGCACGTTAAAGTACCCCAGGTGGTCGAAATTTCCGGAGTCCTCCACTACGGCGTGTCTCATAGCCTGAGTCGCTTTGGGAAGTTAAACCACACAAAACTAAACCAAAACCAGACACGAAAACGTTTCTTTGCGACTCGACGAGCGCTGCCGAGTGGCATCGCGTTTAACAGCCGTCGTTAACGCTGTCTTCCATGCGTTCCACATGTCGTCTCTGTGAAAACGCGTTTGCTTCCCCTCCGTGTAACGCACCATTCCTCGGCTCTCATCGCAGGCGTTGTTGCCATGTGGTACTGCTTTGCACTGGCGGTATCCGCACAGCACTGTAGAGATCCCTCCGGTGGTCGGCCGTCCTTGAGGAAGTCGATCGTGTTCGCGGGAGACGCCGTAACCGCCACAGGTAGGGTGAGGGAAGTCTGGTTGGGGCGGGGAAGATCCTGATAATCTGTACTCTGCTTCGCACTTGCAGCGTTCGAAAGTGCGCGCGCATAAAGACGACTCGTCTCGAGCCTGGTCCCGTGCATGTCATGCCTTCCCCCCCCTCCCCCCCCCCCCCCACACACACGCTTACCTAATGCCTTCTCCCGCACACCTCCTCACCCTCGCTGTTGCTGCATCGCTTCTATGTACCGCCAGACGCGCCCCCCCCCCCTCCCTCCCTCCCTCCTCCGTGATGCACATCCGACATTGAGATGCACGGGTGGGAGCGTAACAGGGGGCGTGTTACGTAAGAGGAAGCTGCGGCGTGTCGACGTTTGGCGCTCTGCAGGAAGTGGATGGCGGCGGCATGGTTGCTTCTGGAAACGCGCTCGCGCAGGTATATGTGCGAGCAACACGAAAGGCAACAACCCGCGAAGACGAAGCATGGCTCTGCAGCGGTAGCGCAGAATCCATCCGGGATAAGCAGCTCCATTCTGTTCGTCTGTGGACCGAAGGGAATATGTTTGCCAAGTAAACGTTTGTTCAGGTGTTCACAGCCGAATTGGAGCACGCGAGCGCAATTTGCACCTCTCTATAGCGCTCTGCATTGTGTATCATTCGCACTGCCAGATGACGAACGTGCATTCAATTACGCCATGTTGCCTGCCTGTGCCAACAGTGTAACCCTGCAGAATGTTTGGTGTGCTCATGATGACTGGTTCGCCGCGGCTGGGCTTGCCCGGTGCCGCATTGAGGGCTGTCTTGCTCGGTTTCACTGATACATGCTGAAAAGAAACAGTAATGTCTTCATTAAGGGAAACGCAGAGGCGCAGAGTTAAAGTAAGAATTCAGAGCTAGGGTTGCTACAGTAGCTTTAGGTTCTGTCTGTTTTCCGGTATGATCGGTGGACTGCTGGGCGTCGAGATTGTAGAAAACAGTTGTTACAAATGCAGACGTACCGCCGCTTGCAACAGTTAATCCATAACGCACCAGCGGTCGGACTGTGGTCTTGCGCATGTTCTTGTGCCTAAGGGGTGCAGGCAGGGGCTTAATATTTTTCTGTCTAGTGAGAGCAGGTTCCGAACTACCAAATCTTGTCAAACTTGTATATCGCAGAAAAAGAGAGCTCATGACATAGCTGGAGTCGTCCTCGGTGAGCGACAGTAGGGCCATTTGTTTAATCTACACCAGCTACACCTGTGCAGCAAAACTCTAATGTAGGTATAGGAGATTTCCTACACTGGTGTAGCTGGTGTAGGTTAAACCAATGGCCCTAGTATAATCGTTGCCTATACGCCATAGCTGTATGTGGGTCACTACGTGGTTTTCGCCTACGACCGCTAAATAATTTAAAATTTAATTTTCTCACAGTTTCGGCAGTCGAGCGATGGCTTGTGAGGTCACAATCGAGTTTAGGTCACTCGCAGTTGACTCTTCATTTGTTGTGATTCCTGTTCTTTATGCTGGCTGGCTTTAGCGTTGTAGTGAATTCGAACGACAGAGGAACGATTATATCGCGCTTTTTCTCATTCCTCACGTGACCTAGACTTTACTTTGACGTCACAGCCATCGCTTGGCCGTTGAAGCTGAGCAGGCGAGGAAAGAAATTCAGTTATAAATTATTCGGTGGTCGTAGGCGTATACGCGTGGGATTCATGTGCAGTAATGTCACACGGATCATTACAAATTATAAACCACGAATCCAAAAGTTTGGTGTCTATACTCCATTTAATCTTTGCGCATGTGACCGAACGAAATCTGCTTCAAGGGTGATGGGCGCGCTGTTGTTAGCTTGGCTGATTTTTCTCTGCTGTTCTCTGCTGTTCCAGTTCGCTCGCGCGTCACGCGGTTTAACTGTACATTCGGAAGAGGGAAGCTTTATGTGTGTATCTGGGGGAAGTAGATTCCAAGAGTTCGCAGACTTCGGCTGTAAAATTTGTTAGGCACGAGTTTCTAGCCTTTTTCAAGATTTAAAGGGATATTATTTATCGGTCGTTGTGAAGGTATATTTGCTTCACTCTGTCTGTCTCTGCGTTGAAGCACAAATGGGCAGCGAGGCAAACGTCGCGGCCTTTGAGAAAATTTCGACTGAAGCGCTAAAGAGTAAAAAGAAAAAAAAATAAGAAGCTCGCGGCTACAATTTCGACATTCCAAAAACGTCAGACTTAGGCATCCAGCTTGAGAAACTCTTTCGTCTTGCGAAACAATACACGACGACATACTCTCCTCATCATCCGACACGAATCCTATGGCAACCATTTGCCGAAGTCACATGATTATTTCTCGCGTATTTTGCCTTGTGACATTACCAAGCTCACGTCGCGTAATGCATAGCCGCCTATAGAAGAGTGAATTGTGAAACTTTGAAAAAAAAAAATGGGATTTCGAAGCGTGTCACGGGAAGGAAATATGTCACATGACGAAACGTCTTGACATTAGCGGCCAAAAATATCGTGAAATGTTTGGAAGAATGGTCTTTCTTCTCAGTAAAATTTCTTTTTCAATATTTCATCAACCAAAGTCTTCGAACTTTGCTCTAAACGACATATTTTTAGCGATAACCTTGCGTTTCTTGGTTCCTGAATAATGGGTGGCGGGAACGCTAAGGGGGCTATAGCTACTGCTTCGCAAAATATTCCAGTGCTGTGGTTTCGCTCGAAATCGCGAGCCATCCAGCCCGCGAAAAGTAAGTCGCATATCAGAAGTGTCTGTGCTTGTCCTGCACGTGCTGCGGAAAAATGTAAAGCCTCTTTCGCTCCCCATTTTTGTCACGCAGGTCGCAAGGCCAAGGGCATCTACGCCATCTCGGTGTCCGGACGGCTGCCAATGGCCACGGTGCGCGAGCTCAAGAGCAGGGGTATCACCTACAAGTCTCGGGACACCAGCACAGTCTGAAGCGGCAGCTGGCGCCATCTATCCATGCCGCTGTTCTCTTCTTTCTCTCGAATTACTGTAAATAAAGTGTGCATATCAGTTTTCGTCTTGGTTTTCTAACTCTCTCTCTCTCTCTTTGCTTCCGTGCACTCCGCCGCTCCTTTGTTGGCTCGAGCGGAGAGTTGGGGGCGACATATGGACCAAAATGGTTGGGACGAGGTGCCTGTGATTCCTCCCGATTTTGCTTCCAATCAAACGGCACCTCTATATACAATTGTAAACCCTATTTGCACTCGAATGAAAGCGCAAAGAGAGGAAGGAGGAGCCGTAGTAGAGGGCTCCGGAGTAATTTTGACCACTTGGGGATCTTTAACGTGCACTGATAACGCACAGCACACGCACACGGACGCCACTTCGTTTCGCCTCCGGCGGCCTTCCCTCACGGCGCGGTCAGGTGTTCACGGAACAAGTGTGGTAGATACTGCACCTTTCCTTTCCCGTGAACCAATTATAATATATATTTGCACTCGAGAGAGATTAGAATAACGTGTTCGGTTATGGGTGGTTAGTTGAAGGGCTTTTCAGTGATCACCGTTAGCCTCCATCATGCTTCATGTTGAACTACCCGTGCGGTGATGCATGTGTGAGTGGTACTGTTATCAGCGTGGCTGGAAAATATCTGTTTTGGTACACTAGGCTGATTTGGCCAGTTAGAGCGCTAACACTTGGAGCGAGGGCCGTATCCAAGAGTTGAGAAAAGCGTGCTGGAAAAAATACGGACGTGATTTTTATCAGAAATGATACGCCGTTGTTCTTTATAAATGCAGCGTTCTGGTTGGCGTCTTGCCATTTAGCGTCCCTGTGCTAGTTAAGTTGGACGCTAGTTTGCGATAGAAATTCCTATCGACGGCATTGGCATCGGCAATTGAATGTCACTAATTGTAGGTGTACACGTGATAGGCGAATATGTCTACTTAGGTAGTAACCACAGATCTGGACCGCGAAAAGGAACTTTGAGAATAAGATAGGGATGGAGCGCATTTGGAACTAACTCGTGAGATTATGAATGGTAACTTAACAGTATCGCTCCAGAGGAAAATATATACTAATTTTATCTTATTTGTACACGCCTATTGGGCTTGAAACATGGAGGCTAACGCTGAGGGTTATGTAACGAAAATGGTAGGTTTAACATTAAGAGATAGGAAACGTGCAGAGTAGGTCAGAGAAATAACTAGTTAATGAAGTTCTAGCCGAAATAAAAAAAAAATAAATGGGCATGAGCAGAACATGTAGTTCGAAGCGAATGTAACCAGTGGTCGCTAAGGGTAAACTGGATTCCAATGGAAGGAAAACGTAGCAGGGGACGGTAGAAAGTCAGGTGGGCGGATGAGGTTAAGTTCGCGGGGGTCAAGGGGAACGCAGCTAGCAAAGGACCGGGTTAAGTGGAAGAAGATGGGAGAGGTCATCGCCCTGCAGTGGGTATAGTCCGGCTGATGAATGATAAGTATAGGTGTCCACCGAAAAGTAAGACTGACAACGCGCCTTCCCTTTGCCCGAAAACTAAAGCAGCTAAAGACCACGAGGCGAAATCATGCTAAACAGTGCTTTCGCACGTTTTGTCAGTTTAAGTATAGTTAAACCCCGGCTAACTTCACGCGGTAATGTATCTCGTTCCACAAAACGCCGCCTTTGCACCTGGCACCGCGCCAGCAGTCGCCTAATCGTCTCCCAACGTTTTTATCTTAAATTCAAGGTGCAACTGCTGCTTATTTATTGGCCCTTAAAATAATTTTAAAAATTTCATGGAGCAGGACGACGGTGGACCCCCAGGCCGCTTAGATAGCCGGGCAAATTTGTATTTCGGCGACCCTTCGGGCTCGGCCCACCGTCCAAAAGCTGTCTCCAGCTGCGAGCTGCGCAGATCAGCCTCTCGCCACTCCCTATGTTGTGATTCTTTCCACGGGGGCTTGGGTTGGGTCAATTCAAAAAGATGTGACTAAAGTCAGCTCTGGAGCTAAGACACAAGTGACAGTGGGGAGAAGTTTTATCGAGAGTTATAATGGAGAAAGAGAAAGTGGTCACGATTTTGGCCGTTTGAAGTCTGCCAGCTTTTAAGATAAAGTAAACGTTCGTTTATGTCCGATTTTAGTTCGGGCAGAGGTGACTTGTGAGCCCGTATTGCCGACGGGTATCAGCCTATAAGTATTGTTTTAATCGATTACTGAGAAGATTCGCTCTCACTCTGCGAATGCACCGGGCATTTCCTGAACTATGTTTTGTCGCCGGCAGTTTACCGGATCGAGTTTTCTCCCCATTGCGGCCCAGGGTCAACCTTGGCAGAGCTCTGCACAGACCAAAGCGTATTCTGCAACTTTGCAACTCTGCAACTTTGCAACTCTGCAACTTTGAATTACTAATTTAAACAGCGCGAACACGAAGACAAAGGACAAGATAAAAGAAAGCCACAGTACAAGCGCTTGTACTGTGGCTTTCTTTTATCTTGTCCTTTGTCTTCGTGTTCGCGCTGTTTAAATTAATAATGAATAAGTACCCAAATCGCCCAACAAAGTATCTTCTGCAACTTTGAATACTCGTTCCTAACATAGTAAACACTTTTATTGTGGATTTTTTAATTGTTCGTTGCCTGACAAAATTTGTACTCTTCTTGGAGATTGGCAATCAGCTTTTTTCTATAGGTCATTAAAAATAGAGCCCTGTTGAACTATGATTGATATGAAGAAACAAAAGATTAAATTTAAAGTGAACAATTTTTTGCGCACACTACACCTATAAACTGCATTTTCCCCGCGGTAAGAGAACATCGAGGACTGCAGTGCATAATTGATCTCGAGGAAATCCGCACTCTTACTACATCAAGCTATTTGTGGGGAATTAAGGTGATGCAAGAAAGGTGGCCGGTCCCGTCGGAACCTAGAATGCATGCGCACATCCTCTCCTCGTAACCTCCTCTGCCTCTTCTCAGCGCCAGATGCAGCCAGGAGAGGTTTCTCATGAGAGTTGCTGCTTTCCTCTGCTCTTAGGGGAGCTTCCGTATAAATCCACGTATACTGGACACTTAACATGGGTTGTCAGCGGCACATTCATTTGCCAGTGTATATTTTTATTTTTATTTATTCAGTGATTGTGTGGGCAATACATGGTACTGCCCGTGGGGCAGGACAAAATGAGGTAATTAGTCTCCTGACGAGGTTACGGTTGGGAGGTCGTTCGACCAGCAGCATCAAAGGCTCGTTACAATTTTAAGAGAAGTGTCGGGATGAATCGCCGCTCCCGTAGCGTTACAGTTATGAAGCAGATAAGAAAATTTAAACTACACTCTGGTAGTCATTTTAGTAGTCGTTGCACTGCGTGAAAACTTGTGCAATGGCAGATTGTTACATACTGGAAAGCCGGCACGACTGTGACTGAGTCCAGAGTTTCCAAATTGCGATTAAAATTTTAGGACAAACATTGGAATTTAGACACAAAATCAGCTTCATGAATACGAAGTGGAAATGATAATTTGTTATCGCAGTGGATTGGGGGATATATTAAGCGCTTCCCAATAGGCTCGTATAAATTTTCTCTGATTTTTTTTCGTATGTTCTGAAGACCTGTTGTCTTACAAATTTCTTCCACAAGTAGACAAACGGGAGAAAATAAAGGACTCGTTATTATATGCATGTCAGAAAAACCGACAGTCAGCGAGGACAAGGAAACAAAAAATCATCTGACTGCAGAATCTTCACTATAGAGAAATTCGAAAGCCTGACCGTTGCTACTGCACACGGTACATCGCGCGCCCCTCGATAGCTTTTTTCTATATCAAGGCCAGGGCTCGTGGCCACACAACGAAGATTTCCTTTCCTTGGCCATTGCCTCTCCCTCGAGACCGGTCGTGCCTTGGCACGCGTTCGTTGCAGTGCTCCTGCAAGTGTGGGATTGGCGAAACGGCGTCGCTCGTTGCCGCGCGCCCCCTACGTTGATAACTTGACATGGAGACGGCGGGAACGCTAGACATGGAGAACACATGTAGCGGAAAGATCTCGCAAACAGATCTCGCACATGCGAGATTTGCACCATGAGCCAAGACAGCTGTCGCCTTAAAAAAAAAAAAAAAAAAGTTGATTGTACTTTATAATAAGGCAGTAATTACTCATTGGCACAGCTTCCTCCAATGCCAATGAGTAATTACTCCCTTATTACAAATTTACTCCACCTTGGGGATTTCCCCTAAAATATTCGATCAATGACTGTAGTTAAGTTCTGGTTCAACCCATATAGCCGAATTGCGAAAGCAACGGCTGCATGGCTACGCTTCTGGTTAAGCGTTTGGTTTATCTCTATTGTATAGACGAGACAAATTGTCCAGGTAATGACTAGGCTTTTACTCTTTGTACCAATGATGACGCTGCGGTGATCAATGAAGTAGTAGGACTTGGTTTCCGCTCTGCGGACAACGTGCTCTGTATCTGCCGAGGCTCTGTGTAAAACCAAGACTAAACTGCTTCCCCAATCTGTGGTGCTTTGAGGTTGGTGCTGGCTCAACTCGAGTAGAAACAGCTCCTTTGCCGCTTAATTGAACGAAGGCGGAGTTCTTGTCTTTACTAAAAGAAGTCCCCCGTCACGACAACCTCCTTTTCAGTTCGACTAGGTATTCCGGTAGCCAGAACGTCCAACGCAGTTTCAACGTTGACTTGGGGAGATATATACACCCCGGTTACATACCGTGAATACCAGGGCCCTGGCAGCCTGATTCTGACATAACCGTCCAATGTGAAACGAGAGACTGAAGTTGGTAGCTCCTGCCATTTGCGGCTACGGTATACGGCTGGCTGGCGTAGCTAGCCAGCCGTATACCGTAGCCGCAACAAGAAAAAAAAAAAAAGAGAAAAACTCCTACGCTTTTCTCGACAGTGCTGATGGTTGGCTTCGTTCATATTCCATAGCCAGTAAGTACCACCCAGTAAAGAATATCATGGAACGTTTCTCGACTGAACGGGGAAGGAAAGGCTCTTGGCAGAAAAGCCCTGGAAGCGCCACTACTCCACTACTCTACTAAGCATCACTGTCGATAACTCGAACTAGGCTTCAAAGTCACTCCTAGCCATATCTCCTGGCTAATTAGAACTATCGGCATGAGGCTTCATCATTTGTACTCATAACCGCCATTTTTCTTTTAATATAGATCGCTACCGGAAGAAGCGTTCTTCAATGGAGTGAACCGACAAGAGAACCCCCTTGGAGGTGGAAAGGCGGCTATAGTATACGGTACAGATTAAAAAAAAAAAAAGAGATGTTGGTAATGAGATACGAACCGCGGCACTCTTCATTACCTGTCTTAGTTTCGTCTGTTGAATTGCTTCATGTTTATGCAATGAGACAAGCGTTAACAGTTAGCTAAACTTTGTCACGGAGGAATTCAACGTGGTGGTCACTGCAGAATTCAGCTGTATTATTTTTTCTTGCCAACACTACTCAAATAGACCTCGCATTCTCTTTGCAGCGGCACCATGCATATAGGAAGGGCACAGGGAGCACTTAACCGCTTAGGACAAGCAATTGGTAATAACCATCTCAAGATGTCCAAGCCCCACGGGCGTCAACCACTGCGACGCTACGAAGCAAACGTTTTCGTCAGGGACCTACTCATGGGAGTCATGGCCATTGGCCTGGTGGCACGGCGAGCCATCTGCGAGGTCGCACGTAAGCGGCACGTGCGCAGCGCTCTACTTTCAAGAGCGCACGCCGTGTGGGCATCGGGTGTCCCCCTTGACAACCGCAGCACCTGGTCAAGGCAAGACAATGGGGACACCCGGGCGCCCAATGCAGAACGAAAGGGAAACGCGCGCTCCCCTTTTGTCTGCACCTTTCCCTTGCGGCGCGCGCGTACATCGGCCTTCTCCACAAACCCACTCGCTCCGCCAGGCGGCGCGGCCACGCTACCACTTCCGATCCGTGCGTCCTGTTTCCATTGACGGCCTCCACGCGCAAGCTGCACCGTACGCAAATTTTGATCAAGAGAAAAAGGAAAATCCCTTCCCCGCCAGACGGCTCGGACTGTCGTCTTCGTATTCCCCCATCGTACCCCTTCGCGCTTGCTTTCGGGGAACGTCGTCGTCTTGCAGACGGCATCAGAGGTGGTCTTCGTCTGCAAGCAAACAGAGTTGAAGACATCGCGACGGCTCGCAGTTTTCTTTTTTTATTATTATTTTCCTCCCTGTCTCACTCTGCACCGTGTTTACCATTCTGACCGGCCTTGCTTGTTTGTTTCGCGGCCATATGAAGGGAGCGCACGTGCAGGGTTACACGGCCAGTGCTCCCCTTTCTCCCCCTGTTTGTGGCCAAAGAGGGGCACCCCGTCGCCAGCACCCGTAGGCCTCCGCCATCCGTATCCAGGACAGCGATGCACATAGACAAGGTGGACAATGGTGGGAAAGAGAAAAAAAAAGAGGGGGGCGGGGAAGGTAAGCACAGGGGTCCTCCAATCCTTTTTCTAGACCGGACGAAAGCAGCAGACGCCGTCTTCCCTCTTCTCCCGTCGGCCGCTTTGAGAATGGAAAACCAAGGAAAAGAGGTAGGGGGGAGATGCCATGGGGGGCCGACTCCTTGGCAAAAGAAAAGCAAAAGGTTGCGCCCGCATAAAATATTACACGCACAAACAGTGGGGCAGTTTTCTATTTCCAGAGCACGAGCTTTCCTCTTCTCTTTCTCTCTTTCTGGGCAGGCAGGCAGGCAGGCAGGCAGGAAGGAAGGGTCATCGTCTGGGTCTTCGACCCAGACTTTCTAGCGCTGACGCTCACCGCACGTCTCCAATGGCGGCTGGAAGCAGCGTAGAGAGTGTTGGAAGGGTCCTGAACGGGGTAGTACCCCCGGGCTGTTTCTGAATCGGTTTTTGGTGCGCTAGCATACTTTCCCCGGGCTTTTTCGGGAAGGCCCTCGCCGCTTTTGTCCCACATCCGGTAGGTAGACTGGTGGGCGCGTGGACACTGAGATAAGAAGCCGTAAATAATTTTTTTTTTTTATTCCATTTACTTGTTCTTTCCTTTAGCCGAATAGTCCGGCACGGCTACTATGCGCCCGATTCAGGGCGCGATATCCGCTGTCTTCCCCCGCACCCCGCTCCTCCTCCCCATCCCGCCACCTTCCATCTCGATCGCCGTCGCAAGATGTATCTGCAAAGAGTTGCCTCCTGCGTCTCGTGCACAGATTTCAGTGGGCGCGCTGCTGCTCCGGCGGCGATATTTGGGGCGACCTTTCACTTTCCGGCACGTTTTCACCGGATCTCAGCGTCTTTTCTTCTTGCTTCACTTTTTTCTTCCCTCTTTGCTCTTAGTACTTTCTTCCGCGGGCAGCGTCGCAGAGCTTTGCTTGTTAATGCTCCTCTTCAGCTCTGCTTGTCTGAACTCCTTTTCTGCAGCAACTCTTCGGCTACAAAGGCGACAGGGCGCACAGAATTTCATTTTCGCGGTCACCTGGTCCAGATGACAAATGAGGCTGGGAGAAACCGGCTTGATTCGCATCTGTGACAGACTGCCCCATTCTCTCAGACTGCCATGTTTAGTATTGTATGTTGCGATCATGCAAGACTATGAGGAGATGATGATGTGAGCATCAATGTTTAATGAGAGAACAGAACAGCAAAGCTATATGAACGGCTCTATCCGTAATATGTGGTTGGTTGGTTTGATTTGTGGGGTTTAACGTCCCAAAGCGACTCGGGTTATGAGAGACGCCGTAGTGGAGGACTCCGGAAATTTCTACGATCAGGAGTTCTTTAACGCGCACTGACATCGCACAGCATATCGGCGTCTTGCTGTAAGGCCACCATGAAAAAGCGGCCGCCGAGACCGGGATTCGATCCCGCATCCTTGGGAACAGTAGTCGAGCGCTCTAATCACTGCACCACCTCAGCGGGGTGATCCGTAATAAGCGGCCGCATAATTGTCGGGTTCGCATGGGGATTACCACTGCAGGTACGCAGCGCTACTGCCGTAATATTAATGGTTCAGTTCCTGTTCTAAAGCTAGGTTCCAGTGGATCGAATATCCATTTAACCCTGTAGAGATGGATAGACCCGAAACATCGAAAGCTGAAGAACCTATAGAAGCTTTCCAGAGTAGATAGATTTTTGATCGAATTACCTATGACTTCATGCAAATACAATGTCATAGCGTTTTTGCTTAGATGTGGACGAAATGCTATTTGAGACGGTCTGTTGTAGCATGGGAGAATATATGGAAATACGCGGGAGAGGGAAAGGTAGTGTGGGCACTAATACCGATCTTTATAGACACCATGTTAGAGTGACGCTCAAATATCTACATTACCCCGCATGCTACACATGAACCATTCAATTGACGGTGAAGTGCTGCAAGTGGCCGTCCAGAAGTTGGCTCAAGAAGCGAGGCCTTCCCTGGCGCGCAGCGGTGTCTACAGTTTCATCTAATCAACCCGGTTCTCTGCGGCCCTCAGAAGATGGGGGTATCTGGCGCCCTAGCGAATGAGTGCTCGAGGGCAGCGCTTGGGAGACAATGCATGGCGCGCCGCTGTGGGTCACTCAGAGATCAGCATGTGGCCGTGTCCTTGACCCAAACGTCGGCGGAGATTCGCGCCGCACCCAAGCGTGAGCAGCGAACGGCCGGTGTGGTGACCTATAGAGCGCCGCTGGCCAAATTGCCGGGCGACGAAAAGGTGCGCCGCGCATGGCTTTCTCTTTCTCATCCTCACTCTTTTGCGCCGCGAAAGATAAATGGACGCTCAGGGGCATCCGCCGGAATGATCTCCGCGGTGCGTGCACGCCGCCAGCTCGGCCCCGCCGGATCGTCTTCGGGGCAGTTGGGTGCAGCCGCTCAGAAGCTGCAGTGTGCGGTTCGAGATGGTCCTCCTCCGCTCCTACGTCGTCGATCGACGGTTTATCAAATCCGGCAGCGGCAATGTGAACATTTTGACGAAACGTACCGATGCCAGTTAAAGATACACGCGGCACGCTCCTGGAGTTTCGGGCGTAAATCGGGCTTAGAAATTGCACCGTGTAGCTGGCTGATAAGCCGATGTACACAGAGCTAGCTATTTACTCCCATCTTGCCTAGCCATCTGTAAGCACTCGTTTAGTAAACAGCAGGGTGTTTTTGTGTTACGGACCTGCGAAGACTGCTTCAGGCAACACGCACGGCTGGGCCTGCGCAAACCTACTCTCCTCCATCCAGATGGACCATATTTCAAAGGCACTTCGTTCTTCCCGTCGACTCTAGACGCCCGACTCGCTGGCGGTCTGAGCACGTACTAGTTAGGTTAGTGCCAGTGCTCAGAGAGCTCAGACAAGGCGCTTTTTGCTTACCGGCGAACGATGCACGACTTGCACGTTCGGGTAACAACTGCTGACCATTGTTAGCCACGTGCAACCGGCATGCCTACGTAATGCATCTGCGAGCTCGCCTGTGGTCTGGGCACGCTGCACACAAATGTATGAAGCAAGCGCGTGGTCGCGCGTGCTCGCGCGGAAAGAATGCGTGCGCCTCATCGGGACAATCAAAGAGAGCGAGAAGGAGGACCTGTGCAGCGGCAGGCAGCAGCAGCAGCAGTAGAGTCGCGTAATTACGCGTGCTACCAGCAGCAGTGCATCGCGCAGTGCGCTCAGCTGGCGCGTCCATCCATCGTGTTCACTGCGAGCGGGGGGGCACCCCTTCTGCGCGCCGTCCAATGCGAGTCTGGGGATGTGTCGGGCCCACATTGGTCCCAAGGCCGCATTTATTATGTCGTTGACCCCCCCTTTGGGCTTTCTTTCTTTTTGGGGAACTGGTTTCGGCCACCCCCGAGTGTGTGTGTGTGTCTCCACACGCTGACCGAAACGCCCTGGACGCGCGCTGCGGCAGATGGGTTTCCAGCTGGAAACGGGCGGGCCCTTCTCGCACCTACGTAATAGCGCTCGCGCCCCACTGATCGCCGCGGCGGCATCAGGACCACTTTCGCCGCTGCACCACCGGGCCCCCCACGCGTGCGACGTGCCGCCGTCCCCGTGCAACCCACGCGAACGGGCGCGCACCCCGCCAGTTTGGGGTACGACGTCGGCCCAGCAAGAGGTCAGCGAGAAACGGTGCGAACGGGACGCGGCCAGGCATCACCTTCCGAACAGGGTGGACGAAGGCGCTGACAGGTGGTATTCCCCGGTGATGCGTGGAGAGGGTCGCCCCCCTTCACTGTATAAGGACGAAAGAAGGCATCCAAGTGCGAGCTAAGTTGTGTGTGTGATATGAATCAGGTTTACTATGCGAGCACCTCTGCCTCAGTTAGACGTGCTTTTACTACCTCTACTCTCCTTACGGGTACGACACTATCTGTCACACTGGGAAGCGCGTTATAGGTCGTTATAAGGGTGGGACAAGTCGCCCCCTTCACTGCATAAGGACGAAAGAAGGCATCCAAATGCGAGCTAAGTTGTGTGTGTGATATGAATCAGGTGTACTATGCGAGCACCTCTGCCTCAGTTAGACGTGCTTTTACTACCTCTACTCTTCTTACGGGTACGACACTATCTGTCAAACTGGGAAGCGCGTTATAGGTCGTTATAAGGGTAGGACAAGTCATATGTTTATTATTATTATTATTATTTGCCAATCTCGAAACAGTTTTTCTCATTGATGCCTGCGATATGTGAGAGATGCACGCTGGGGCCACTGTTGTGTTAGACTCGAACGAGAGTATGTCACCCCAATAATAGCGCAGCTCAACACCACATGTCACAGCAGAATCTGAAAGTACGAGTTCCTTTGCTCAATGTGCAATTAATGTTGATAAGCCACCGAAAATCAATGCCCAACCATCGTCCTTGTGTATATGATAGTTACAACGAAGCTCCACTCATATCAGTACGCGCACACTATCAACTAGTTCTTAGATAACCAGCTGCGCTGCGTAGCGCTGCCTCTGGGAGGATCGATGGCTCCTGATTGCTGTCCTATTCACCATTGTCACCAGTTTAAATAATCGACGCCTTTTAAGCTTCACCCAAGGAGCACTGCATCGGCAAGCTTTGCCACATAGCGCGTGGGAAACCAGAAGCAGCCAACGTCAGATGCAGTGTATAGGGAACCTTCAATGAAGTTTGCTGTATCGATTTCCGCGCCGTAATGCATAGCCTAGCGAGAAGAGCAAATACTTTTAAGGCGATCCCGTAGGGCGTTTTCACGCCACCTGCATACGCTTACAGGGATCAGGTTGCACGTACTGCCGAACTCCTGCATGGCGTGCCTAAGATAACTGGGCTACGTGGAGAGCGTCTGGGCAAGGACGTTATCTGCCACACGCGTATCTATAATGCTGCAGAATATGGTCGGTCGTTTATCGCGAACCAAGCGGCTAACAGCAGCAGTTTTTAGGCACGCTGTGAAACAATTGCAGCGCCGCCTAGGCAGTGCATGGTTCCCTATAAGAGTATCTTTCTGCACGTTACCATCACGTACATACATTGAGTGTCACAAAGGTTTCACCGTTAAACATGGTTGGGAAAATAAGATGCAATCTTAGATTTATTCCTCATTCTTCTTACAAAGTGCGAGTCAAAACTTTGTCAGGGGTGATCGACATTCCATGGTCTTTACAGTTAGTTATCAGCATGATGGATACTTGATGGAATTATTATGCGCCTGAATTAACGGGTTCACTTTTTCGAAAAGTGATACGCGATGATGATGCACTTATCACGAAGCCACCAACCGAATCAAAAGCGAGCCAATAAAACCAGATATGCGATGATACTCTGTCAGGAGCAAGCCAATAAAACCGGATATGCGATTATACTCCATGTGCAGCGAAATCATCTACCCGCAAAAGGAGCAAGCCAATAGTAATGTCCGATGTCATAAAAACATCGTCGTAGACTTAACATACCACGGGCTTATCAGAAGCGCATTACGAGTATTCTCGAGGTCTGGCAACTACGCAGATTGAGCTTTCAACTTCAGAGCTTCGGTTTGGTTTGATTTGGTTTGGTTTGCGGGTTCAACGTCCCAAAGTGACTAAGGCTGTGAGAAACACCGTAGTGGAGGGCTCCGAAATTTCGACCTCCTGGTGTTCTTTAACGTGCACTGACATCGTACAGCACACGGTCGCTAGCTTTTCGCCTCCAGCGAAAAAGCGACCGCCGATGCTGGGATTCGATCCCGCATCCTTGGGCAAAGTAGTCGAGCGCCGGCCACTGCACCACACCGGCGGGTTGAGCATCGGTATGGTACCCTCATGTTGCGAAATACTGTCCGGCGCGCTTGGAGTCGACCGTGTGAAGCCTCGCAAAATCAGGAGCATATGCCCCTGGCAGATGTTAGATGGCAGGTGACAAACACCGGGACCCTTACACTCCCCGTTTGAAGCCCCTTGGCCTTGAAAAATAACATGCACCTGGCCTGTGGTAGTTATCATATGTGACATGGCCGGTGCTGATGTACGGAGGCGCAACGGCGCGACGGCCATCATTTCTCTTTCACTCATGGAAGTCTCCGGACGTTTATTGGTTGGCAGGTTGCATGACGTCACGAGGCCAGATGGCGCTGTCGGGATGGAAGGAGTAGGAAGGAGCCGCCAAAATGAGCAGTTCCTTCCAACTCCTTCCATATGAAAGGGTAAGCTAGGAGTCGAACAAACCGGGACCCTTGCACCCTCGTTCTAAGTATCGCAGTCTCGAAAAATCGCAAGCTTATATCTGGCAGGTGGCAGGGCAGTATCCACTTCTGCCGGGGTGGCGCAGTGGTTACGGCGCTCGACTACTGTTCCCAAGGACGCGGGATCGAATCTCGGCCTCGGCGGTCGCTTTTCGATGGAGGGGAAAAGCAAGGAGCCCGTGTGCTGTGCGATGTCAGTGCACGGTAAAGAACCCCAGGTGGTCTAAATTTCCGGAGTCCTCCACTACGGCGTCTCTCATAGCCTAAGTTGCTTTGGGACGTTAAACTCCACAAACCAAACCATCAAATCACGACTTCATGACGGTTTCATTTAACTCGTAATGTTTACCTGAAAGAAAAGTCAGCTACTTATCTCTTATGGTTTTATCTAAAAGTAAATTGATACAACACGTATACAATACATGACTCACAAACGAGCTTTATTATATCCGCAATTTTTTACATAGGAGATCACAAAATTATGTGACATGTAGGAAATTAAAGATCACGCGTGTATGCGACATGAATCCCTTTCATCGTCTGTGAAGTTTTCTTCTATTTTATCCCTTGTGCTCACTAAATTTTCGGTTTTTCATAGCTAACAAGATCCGCTGTATTCGAGTGTATTCATGATCATTTCCACGATAACGGGCACGGAATTCTTCATCACAAATGAACATCTCCTGGACGGCGGTGGCAAAGGAGAATTAAGACAGTTCTAGATCGACCTGCTTGGAAACGTGTACGGTAAGTACAGATGCGTATTCGAACTCTCGCGTCTGCGATCACACGCCTATGTGCTGTCATACCTGGAGTCATATTGTGATCGCAAGCCGGGTCTTGGGGCCACTTTAGGTGACTGGGGCCATCTTGAGCTTCTGTTCACCAATATGATCCAGAGAAAGCGTGTCAGGGAGCTCTTAGCAACAGCACTGATCAGCATTATTTTTATATTCTTCTCCAAATAGTGCCTTATTAGGGCTTTCAAAGGCCAGCAAAAGTGGTAGTTCCCCTTACCCTCTAATTTTTCTTGCTGGCGGTGGCTTTTTTTTCTAGCAGGCCCCCTGGGGCTTCACTTACGGCTAGCGAAGCGGCTCTTCTACAGCAGCGCCGACATTGGACCGATTTGGAAGAACGGCAGCAGCAGCATCAACTCACCTTAGGCGAAATTGTGTCGCCCGACAAGAAGAAAAAAAAAAGAAAAAAGAAGGGACCACTTGTTCAAATGATGGCACCCATTCTGGATGACTAATCGCTCCTGTGCTCCAGATGCATAATTAATGGCGTGTAATTACGCCACAAGAAAGGCATGATCTCAAACCGAAAAAGGCGTCGTTTGCCCTGCTTCTTCCGCGCCAAGTTGCGACAGCTCAGCTTATTAGCTGCGGCACAAGTAATGACACCAATTTTCGGGCGTACTGATAAATTTTGCCGTCGTTTTCTCTCTCTCTCCCCTCTGCTGGCGCCAAATATTGTGATGCCCACAGGTCGTTTTCTGGGCCTGATTGCCTAATTTTGGCAGACAGAAAAGTAACAGTAACCGCTTATAAGTGCGCGGTGACGAGATGACGAACGCGTATAGTTTGCCCCGTAATAGGACCGGGAGAGGAAATCCGCTTTCTTTCAGACTCCTTCATGAGCAGGGTATGCATTTAGGCTCTGTTCCCAAAATTTTCCACTGGCAACGAATAAACGACTGCATATGAGCTGCATAGAGCTAGACTCCACGAGAACGCCAAGTGGCCACCGTCGGAACGAAAAAGAATGTCATGTGCATGAAACCAGCCCGATGCCAATCGGCATCGTCGCAGAACTGCCCTAAGGTATAACATGCACAGGTTGTTGACGAAAGGACTGTTGCACTGAGAGAGAGGAAGGAGGATGGAGAAGCTTAATGGAGGAGCTTCAACAAAAAGGTCGCGAGCACATAAAGTTTTGCTTGTTTTGTGGGGTTTAACGTACCAAAGCAACTCAGTTTATGAGAAACGCCCTAGTGGAGGACTACGGAACTTTTGACCACCTGGGGTTCCTTAACATGCACTGACATCGCACAGCACACGGACGCCTTGCTTTTCACCTCCATCGAAAAGCGGTCGCTGAGGCGGGGATTCGATCCCGCATTCTTGCGCACAGTAGTCGAGTGCCCTAACCATTGCGCCACCCCGGCGGGGCCAAGCGGATAAGGGAAAAAGAAATTAGCTAAGTCGGTAGAATGGAGGTTTGCATGGCATGTGCATGCGCAGTGTCTTGGCAGTGATTCTTTATACCAAGTTGTCGCTGTAAATATTTTCGTGCAAACTTTATGAAGTAGAGCGCTGAGCACTGACTAGGAGAGAAGTATCAGGAAGAGGTTCCTTGCGGCCACGTTAGTGTACGCCGCGTGAAAGTATGCACTTTAGCCTTCTTCGCATCCTCACTTGACGGTGCTACAGTTAAAATTTACTGTTATCACGAACGTTTCAAATACACTCGCCGTGAAAACGGATGTCTGTTCACGTGGTCCAATTATGGCTTGAGTTTTGCTTTTCAAACTATCACTAATCTCACTTACCCAGCACACATCTAAAAAAGGAGGTAAATTTAGCGACAACTTGATATGGTTCTTGCCAGGAGTACCCGCGTGGGAGCATCTACCCTGCATCACCCTGTGTAGCCGACAGAGCTGCTGGTAGGCGCTCCATAAGAAGCTACGAAGAAGAGAGCGCCGGCACCCCAGAAGAGCCGAGCACCAGGCCGTGGGAAATCTTGTACCCATGGAAAAAAAAAAAAGAAAAAAAACTAGTTGTGGTTTAGCTCTGGTTAACCCTAGTTGAATTGCAAAAGCAACGGCGGAAGCTTCTTTTGCCTGCTACATTATTCCCCTATTACGCCCTATCAGTGTAAGGTGCTACATTATTTGGGACACTTAAGCTGATCCTTTAAGGGTATTGACGCGAGAGCGTAAGCTACCAGGCCACATATAAGGTCACGCTTCAACCAAGCCGTGTGGACGTGGCTGCTTGTCGTAGGGGTAACGAGAATGCAAACGGTTCTGGCAGGCTAATTCTGATATCACCCTCCCATATGAATGAGCGACCCGGGTTGGCAGCTCCTGTCCGTGTCATAAGGATAACGTGAATTCAAGTATCATGGCAGGCAGATTTTTTTTTTTTTTTATGATGAGACCATAGCTACGCCTCTTCACGGCGTAGCTGCGGCAACCCGAGGTCTCGCTTGGGCTGTCGGAGTGTTGCTCTCGCCACAAAACTGGTGGCTACCCTGCGGCACCAGGGATCGAACCTGGTACCCCTTGAATGCGAGGCGGATGTTCTACCACAAGGCCACCGCTTCGGACATTCGAGAAAGCGGATGGATGTCTCTTTACTTGGTCCGGAGTATGACTTGAGGTTTGCTTTCAAAACCATCACGAACCTCACTTACCCAGCACATATTTTGAAAAAGGGAGTGAATTTAGCGACAACTTGATACGGTTCCTGCCAGATGTACTCGTATGGGAGCATCGCCCTGTGCTAGCATCAGAGCCGTCGGTGTTCGTGTGTACGTGGCTCATTTCCGACGCTTGCACAAGGCCGCTTGTCCAGGCGTACATTGCAGAAGCACGCGTTCGGCGGCACGCATGAAGAAGCCTGCCCGACAGCTTGGCCGAGGCCATTCTCTGAAATAACCCCGGAAACCCGAAAGAAGCCCGAGGAACAACCGGCGCAGCCCAGAGGCGAACGCAGAAACTTTCTCTCCGCTCTTTATCGTCGTTCGCCCGAAGCCACGGCGCCATAAGAAGCTAATAATGAAGAAGCGAGCGCCGGCGATATACATCCCTTGGTTACACCAAGCACGAGGCAAGACGTAATTCGGTGGCTTTTTTTTTTCTTCTTTTCTTCTTTATTTTGAATTTTCTGTTTCGCTTTACTTCCATCCCTTCTTGCTCTTCTTTCTGCGTGCGCTGACGTTGGTGGTCTTGGCAGCAGCGGAGGCAGCAGCAGAAGGAGCCAGGAGAGTGCGGAAAACAGTCATGGGTCGGCAATGGAGCATAGCCGTGGAAGAAGAGAAGACGCTGCCACCGCCGCAACCGGTTGGTTCCCGGAGGGAGATTCTGTTCCGTGGCATTGAACCGACCGGCCGGCGACGGAATCTGGCCGCCCTCATCAGCGTCCACGATTGGCCCTCGTTCTGCCTCGGGGCTCAGCCACTTTCCCGTTCCGTTAACTCCGCGCTGGGGCCAAGAGGAGAAAGTGCGCCGGCCGCGACGATAAGGCGGCGAGCGCGCGCTGCTTCCTGGACGACGACCACGGCGACGTGGTAGCATGTGGAGTTGAACGTCCCGTGAGAACCGATGTCGACGGACAAGCCGACTGGCTCCTCCCGGAACTGCCAGCCATGACCCAGTCACTCGAAGGGGGTCCGCGCGGCAGTGCCAGTCCGACAGTGACCGTCGCCACAGTGGCCTGCCTTGTAACAGCATTTATGATAAGGCTTGACATCGCCACCCTCTTTTACTCTTATACCGCACTACTGTGGAAATGCAGCTGTGCGAGCAGTAAACAAAGAATCGTTATATAGCATTTTGACCTCGTTTGTGCGAGTGTCATACCTCTGATGCCATCGTTTTCTTTCCTGTTCAAGCACGCGCGCATTCTCAAACGCTGTACCTTCCGACGTGCATTTTTTTTGTTGCGAAGTTTATTGCCTCAGGGCATAAGAGGAATGTCATGATGGATGAGGGGTGTGGTCAAATAAATGAAAAAAGGTTGGCTGATGCAATGAAATCGAGGAGTGAACGATGATGCGGTCCCAGTGTCCAAACAGCATATGACTCCGGATTATGGGGGGAGAGGCCAGCTGCCACCAGGTGCCGGATCCGCGTTGGCTTCAACGCTGGGCAATCCCACAGTAGGTGATGGATGTCTGCTTCTATATTTTTAGACTTGCAGATGGGGCACCCAGGGTGTGGATATAAATACCGAAATTGTGGCCACTTTCGGATCACTGCTGGTGTTAGGGCCACCCCAACTCTAATCCTCCGAAGCGCCACCTCCTCTGCACGGGTTAGACCGCGGGGGAGGCTTACCGTACACGGAGGTATAAGAGCACGTGTACGGCGCCGGAGGTGCTCCTTTCTTGTTAAAAGCAGGGTGGCATTGTCTAATTTTATGAGGTTTGGCGATGTCGATGTCGAATTTGAATAGCGGGTTGCAGCATCCACTTGGCTTTGAGCACTTAAAAGGTCACGCGGGGTCCATTCAATACGAATTGGATTTGGTATGCGAGCCGCTAGACTGTGTATGTTCTGGCAGATTTCCGGGCTACTACTAACTCGTCTAAGTAGCTTTGTCACCTGGAGGGCATCTGTACGTATGATAATACGGGCCGTGGGAAGCATGGGAATGGCGGTCACAGAGCGAAGCGCCTCTTGCACTGCAAGCAGTTCCGCACAAAAAGAAGATGGAGGTTCCGGTAATTGAAATGTTGACGTCTTGTTCAATGAAGATTTGCTAGGGCAGTAAACTGCTGTTATCACTTCACAGGCTTTGATGCTTGCGTCGACGTAAATTATAATGGAACCATGTGGCAAGCGGGCGTCTTGTTCCATAATTCGGTCGCGAAGTGACGACGCCGTTTCCTGTGTTCTTGGTCGGCGTAAATCAGTCGGCTTATTATCGCTCAGCATTTTCTCCCTGCTGTTCTGGAGAGCTGAACTAGGGCCACCAAAATTTGGCTGGACATCCCTGAGAATAGTAATTGCTCCCGTGAAGCCCGTAGCGTGTTTTGACATTTCTGTTCAATGTCATACTGTCGTTGATCCGACGTTAAGCCCCGGTAACCCTTGCAGTGACGGCTTGGTGGATTTGGCATCCAACGTTGTAATACCAAGCTCGAATGATAAAATCTCGTCGCTTCAGCCTCATATCGATGGAGGCAAAATGCAAAAACGCCCGTGTGCTGTGCGATGTCAGCCCTCGTTAAGGAACCCCAGGTGATATTAATAAATCCGAAATCTCCAACTGCGGCGTCCTTCGTAATAGCCCATGTGTAGCTTCGCGATCTTAAACTCCTTAATTCGCATTCCACACCGACTAAGCAACGCTAGTCGGAAAAGCTTAACTTGAAAACCAAATTACGAGAAGGAGAGATTGTTGGGCTATCTGGTGGCGTGGGAAATACAACCGTGATAATGAACTGTTAGGCCCACAGTGCGGTAGTTTATGTTGTACAGCGTCGCAGTGAAGACAGTGCAAAGACAACACAACACAGACGCACACTGTCAACGGAACTATACACTTCCTTCCTTCACACCCAAGTACATCTGTTATCCTCAAGTTGTATTACGCCACGGTGAAGCTTCATATCGAGTGCAGCGGTCTCGCGTACCGAATTAAATGATAGACTGGCCTGAAAATTGAGACTTGTATATCTCACGGAACATGAGCGTCACCAAAATTGTTCAAAATGGAATAGTCTTTTAATGCCACTCTCACGTTTTCGATATAGACATGCACGCTAACTGCACTGAATAAAATATTACAGTGATTAAGCCATAGCAAAGCGCGAGTTTTACGTGGAAAGCTAGAATAGCTTTTACACTAAATATGGTTAGTTAGGCTCATTCAAACTTAATTAGGCGCAAGAAGGTGTAATTACAGCTAATGTGTATACAGACAACAGCGTACTATTGTAATTTTGCCTTACAGACCTTTAGTCTTAGCTAGTTTTAGACGTGCATATCTCAGGATACAGAATGTAAAATGGAGTCCAAAGACAGACTCCGCACGCACCACTAATGTATCGCGGGTAGAGAAAGTTCCGCAATTGGAGATATAAATGAACAGGTCCATCCGGACAAAATTTTTTGATTGGAAGTTATTAAATAAAAGGGGGGAGTTACTAAAGCGACCCACAGCCGAGGAAGCGGGCCCGGGGAGACCCCACGTATCTCCCCCGCGAAGTCGCGGGAGGGATGGGTTGTAAGGTAAAGGGAAGTATAGGAATAAGGATAGAGTTATGGGAAGTTGGAGGGGAATGTGGGAAGCGTAGGATTTTGACTGACAGACAATTCGAGTCGAGCTCCCATGTGGGCCTCCGTAGAGGGCGAGCACTCGCTCTTAGCGGAATATGCGGCCCTCGGCCCTTGGATCATTCCATCACCGCAATCTGTTTGCCGGGTCTCCGGCGTCTGAGACAGTTTCCCTACATGAAGCCGCTTTTGAGGTTCCCCGTCCCCCAAGCCCGGTTCCCCCACCCCGACTCTAGTTGAAGTACTGAGAGGTAGATTTCGCAACGTTCATACTTACTTGAAGGTACTCGATCGGCAAGTGACCAGACTTTAATCTGGCGCACCCTGATGGATACTCTTCCCTGGTTTTCGCTCGGCAGTGCATGCTGGAAGGTACATTTGATCGGCGTCCCTGGGGGCGAGGGTAACGCTTTAATCCCATCCATTGCATCATGTTTATGTCCGCCTCGTGCTGGAGGGCCTTGCATCCTACAGAGGATACTTCCCGCGTGAGCACTGGGCGGATTGTTCACATGTATACTAACCGTTTCCGAGGTCGGCTTTCACGCCGTTCCAGCACCCCATACCTGTTCCGGTCGCTTTCAGGGTCTTACTAAGTGCTTTAACACTGTTCTGTGCCCCTAATCACTCACGACCACCTCTTTCGGGGTGTGTACTCAGCCTCTAGGCCTTTCCGTACTAGGCGCTTCCACCTGTTTTCCACCAGTCTTTTCCCAAGTTTCGGTACTACTAGCTTTTAGCTACTCTTAACATCATTTCCACTCTTTCAAGCCAAAGGTGAGTTCCCCAGAACCTGAGCTAGGTTCGCCCCAGCCTCCAGGCTTCCGTCGAGGCCCCGTTCTCTTCGGCAACGGAAACCATCGCATTTGCGGCTGGGTAATGCCTTTAGGCACGAGGGGAATTTTCGATCCAACATACAGAGTCAGCTAGCTGCGTTTCCTAACCGTACTCCGCAGCTACGCCACCGTTCCCTAGGCAGCGGGCAGGGCTTTCCCTCGGCCTGCCAACCACCACCCCGTATGTTGGTTTTTGTTCAGTATCCAAAGTTAGCTAACTGTGTTTCCTAACCGTACTGCGCAGCTACGAGGAGGAGGAGGAGGAGGAAAACATTTAGGGCCCCGTCTGCCGCCGCTGTCCTGCAGTCCCACTAGAGCAGCTGTCGCTGGTTTTGCGGATTGCTGCTGGTGAGAGCGGTCTCGGGAACAGATATAAGAGTTCTCAATCCAGAGTCCCGTTAGCCACCGCTATTTTCTCGGCCCGCCCGATCAATCGGCGCTGATTGGTTGGCTCAGTGTTAGCTAAGGCTTGTTCCCAGGAGGAAGAAGTGGGGAGATTTATAGGTGGAACGTTGCCGGGGGTGTTGTACAGGCCCAAACTGAATAATATAGTGCAGCTCTGTATCGTTGGCAGAGGGGACATTTCGCTGGGTAGATGGTGGGAAAGAACAAATGTTTGTGATTAAGTAAGAACACGTATGAGTTTGTAGCTGAAGCCGTGCCACAGCTTCGGCCTTGGTGAGCGTTGGGTGAAGTGTTCTTTGTGCACAGCAATTTTGCGTGATGTAGGTGTAAGAGTACAAAGCCGCGCAGGCACCCTGTGTTTCTACCTCCTCTTCCTCTACTTTCGATAGCGTCCGGAAAGTTGTTGCTCGGGCGAGTACACAAGGATACAGGCGCACAGGAGCGTTACTAAAACTGTATTGAATATAACACTCTTAGAATGCTATGATGCCTCAAAGTTTGCGATATTAACAGACATGCTAACTAGAATGAATAAAAGTGAACTAGTGAATTTTACTTATCTGTGAGTTTGCGATGACAGGTTCCTCAGTTTGCACCCACCTGGCCGCGGAACTCATTTACGGAAATGACTTTTGTACACTGGTCTTCGAATTTTCTGCAACATAGATGCAGACGATTTTCGATAAATTTTGTACGCCTTGATAAGCTTCACATAAAATGTATGCGTATATAGGTATACATGAATATACTATACATATAACGGTGATCTATCAGGCATACTTACACGTTCTGCGTCCTTCACGTCAACAAGCGAGCCAAAAAAAGAACCACGCACCTCTTTTCTTCTGAGAAATATACTACAACGACCAGGAAGCCGTTGTTAGCTTGAAACCGGTTTCTTGCATGAGTGAGCTCATGCAATACTTCAATACCGGGTATTCACTGGCCGGATTTTTAGACTATGCGCACGCGTGCATACATCTCGCCAGTCATGCATACTCTGGTCACGTCCTGTACGTGGAGCCACCAGCGCCCCAGGATGCGAATTTTAATGGCGTTGCACATCTTTGCTTTTGTGTGTGTGTGGGGGGGTGTCAAGACATAGCTCAATAGAATTGTGTTTATAGTGGAAAGGAACTGAACGACGCTCCTTCCTTTGAACCCATTTGTGCGTCAGCATTGCCGCTTAAGCAAGAATTGAAATTCACGTAGAATATAAACTATTTTCTTGAAATAGACGAGAATTAAAATGAACAGGTTCATGCTGGTCGAAAGTTCGTACGGTCACAACTGGCAAGGCTGCGTAACGCTTAAATTGGCATAGCACCACTTCATGATATTTTATCTTTTCACCTCAATCATAAAAAACGAAATCTAGAGCTGCTACAGCAACATTTTTTTTTTTCATTAATCGTTTCATTCCGTAATTAACCGCCATGGTGTTCCACAGCATTGGGCAGGCGATTAAGCAAGTTGGTAGCTCGAAATCGTGCGAGAGGCACGAAACGAATGGAACAATCACATTTCAGCTCTTTTACAGCGGTGGAGTGCGCGGTCCTCTTTTCGCCCATACTGAGTCAGCGAAGAAGGTGCGACTCCAATACTTGCAATACTGCGCTAGGTTTCGAGCCGTTGTGCTGCTCACGGCCGGTCGCCACGGTTGACCTTCAAGTGACCTTGACAAATAAAGTGTGGGTGTCCACGATTCCGTGGTGTCCACCCGAAGTATACTGCGCCTCCCTTTTTCCAAAAATTCGAAGAAGTGCCCCGCCGGGGTGGTGCAGTGGTAAGACGCCCGACTACTGTGCCGGAGTTCCCGGGATCGAATCCCGGCCTCGGCGGCTGCGTTTCGATGGAGGCGAAACGAAGTGGCGTCCGTGTGCTGTGCGATGTCAGCGCACGTTAAAGATCCCCAGGTGGTCGAAATTACTCCGTAGCCCTCCACTACGACCCCCCTTTCTCTCTATCCACTTTCACTCCCACCTTCATCCCTTCCCTTACGGCGCGGTTCAGGTGTCCACAGAGCAAGTGTGACAGATACTGCGCCTTTCCCTTCCTATGGACCAACCAACCATCCTTGAACATAAATATTTAAAATCTACAATGCACCCTGGCCAATCCCCCGCCGTGGGTATGTGCCATTTTGTCTGAGGTCATCATCATCATCATCATCATCATCACCGGCAGCTAATGCTTTCGCTCCACATTCGGTTCAGCAGCATTGAACCCTTTTCATTTATATGTGGGCTGGTAGCTTACGCTCTCGCGTCATACTCTTAAAGGACGAGCTTAAGTGTCCCCAATAATGTAGCACCTTACACCGATAGGGCGTGATAGGGGAATAATGTAGCAGGCAAAAGAAGCTTTCGCCGTTGCTATCGCAATTCAACTAGGGTTAACCAGAGCTAAACCACAACTAATTTGCTCGGTGCCTGGTCATGTCAGCATGCCAGCTACCACCTGCCAGCGCCATGCACGTAATTTTTCGCTGCTCATAACGCGCACAACGCTGAAGCTAGAATCTCACGGTGAACGATGCCTTAAATGCTATCGCGTTGAAATGACTGTGCAAGTTATGATATTTTACCGTAGGTTGGGTCTCGTTACGTTAAGTACAAATATCGGAAATGGAGCATCACGTTGCGTATCGTGTGCAATTTGCTGCAGTTAGCTCTCCGATTTCCTCCTCGATCTGTACCCCTTCGCGCAGCAATTGATGAACGTGTTTCTCTCTTATAGAGCACAACTCTTTGGCGCCAGTTCCTATACATTTCACGGCTTCGCCGTCGCCGTTGTCCCTCGTAACCAGCTCAATAAATAAATATATAGATAAACGAACAAATAAATGCTGTCGGCACCGGGAATCGAACCTCCATCCCCTAGATCCCCAGCCGAGCGCTTTAACCAACATGCGTCGCGCTCGGGATCGTAAGACGCACATCATAATTTAATTATTTAATGGCCGCATTTTATCTCCTCCTTTATTTCTTTTAATCTCCTCACGATTCTTTTTCCATCTTCCCCCCCCCCCCCCCCCGATTCCCCTTCCTACACAGAGTAGCATGTCAGCGAAATTTAAACGCCAGCTAAAATCTCTGTTCTTCATTAAAGGGTCTCTCTCTCTTGTCTACCGTGAGAGAGATAGTAGCGATGACTGTGCCCCGCCGGGGTGGTGCACTGGTAAGACGCCCGACTATTGTGCCGGAGTACCCGGGTTCGAACCCGACCTCGGCGGCTGCGTTTCGATGGAGGCGAAACGAAGAGGCGTCGTGTGCTGTGCGATGTCAGCTCACGTTAAAGATCCCCAGGGGGTCGAAATTACTCCGTAGTCCTCCACTACGGCTCCTCTTTCTCTCTTTCCACTTTCACTCCCTTCTTCGTCCCTTCTCTTACGGCGCGGTTGCGGTGTCCACAGAAATCAAGTGAGACATTTACCGCGCCTTTCCCTTCCTATAAATAAATCAGTTTTTTTTTAGCGATGACTGTCACGCTGCAGTTAGTGATAATGACAATGATGACATTAGCAATGATAATGACGGTGAATTTAGCAGACAATAATAATGAGAGCAAACGTGATGCACGGCGCAAAGCTTAAGCTTTCGCATTTCTGCATTGTATAGATTCCACAGTGCTTTCGGAATTTTAGAGCGCAGCTGTTTGGTGCCTGTTCCTGAGCTTCGCGGCGTCGCCGTTGTCCCACGTAACCAGCTTCGCAGTCTAAGCGGGTTTCGTGTGGGCATGATTTTGTCGGTGCTGTAAAAGAGGAATTAGTCGGTATATCGGAAAAAAGAATTTCCCATGCCGATACAAAATACAGGATCGAAATCGAGTTTCGATACAGATCGTCGATATCGTCGATACTTCAATACATTACTGAAATCCTAACATAATAAAGGTGTTAATACGATTAGCGGCGTTAGGAAATTTTACCGTGCTTTCTGGAATCTCCAGAGCATTCCTATAACGTAGCTTTTCTGAAAGGGCTTAAATGAATGCGCCAGCACGCGGAGTTATTGTTTGAGCGGCTGTCCTTGTCAGAACGTCACATTGAATTGAAGCCATGGTTACAGTTAAGCGATTAATTGCTTCCGCAAGGAGTCTAGCGAATTCTTTAACTAATGCTCTTCATGCGAACCGACCTGTGAGCACTTGGCTATACATACAAATACAAAGGTTCAACCTGCGTGCGGATGGCAAAGGGTGGAAAGAGCGGCTAGGCGTACAGCAGTGTGCGTGATCCCTACTGCGTGCTCGCAGTGCGTTTCCGATTTGTTCATATCTCTCTGTGTGTCTGTTAAAGCCTGAGCAGCTTCGTGGTACGCACTCGGTGCTCGAAAGGGAAGCGCCTCGTTGGCACCTACTTACAATTGCCTCCTTCAGTTTTAAAAAAAGGGAATATGAAAATGTGGTTGACGCTGAGGGGCCGGGCATTTGTAGGGAACTCAGGCGGTACTATAAACCGAGCTGTCTCAGGGCCTGTATTACCGTCTGAGCGAGCGCCGTCAACCCAGTCTCACGTCGGTTTCAATATTTGAAGTTTTCTTTAGTATCGAGGATCTTCAAAATACACGATACTTTGAAAATGTTTTTTCAATACCGATACTCGGATACTTTCATTTTCATCACACGATACCTAATACCGATACATAAAATGTATGTAAAGAGCCAATAACAATAATAATTGGTTCACAGAAAAGGAAATGCTTAATGTTTGTCACACCTGTTCTGTGGACACCCTTACCGCGCCGTAAAAGGAATGGGAAAAGCTGGGAGTGAAAGGAGTGCCGTAGTGGAGAGCTCCGTAGTAATTTCGACTACCTGGGAATCTTTAACGTGCATGCACTCGTATCACACAGCAAACGGACGTCTTTTCGTTTCACCTCCATCGGAACTTAATTAGAGCCAGTTATGTCGTTGACAGGAAAAGGAAGGCCCAGTATCTGTCACGCGAGGAAGAGGAACAAGTTGGTTATGGAATATCTCTGTAATTGTACATACATGTCTGGCTTGCTCTAATTATTTGTTCAATCTACCAAAAAGCTAAAACAGCTGATGAGCTCGCTGAAATTTCGCATTAGCAAGTAACATAATCGTCAGCAATTTTTTTCTTTTCTAAATGAAACTATTCATTTGAATCGTATTACACGCTTTGTATTATCTGTTTAGGAGGTAGTTGGAGATTGATGTGCTTCAGGATAACGGTTTGTGTGTGCTCTAAGGTTTGAATGCGGGGGTCTATGTTGGTCGTTCTTATGTCGAGCTCATGAACCAGGCGTGAGAACAGCGAGTCAATTTTGTTCTCGAGTTAAGGGGCCGTGGTCGGGTTCGACGGCTGCGTTTCGATGGAGGCGAGAGGAAGTGGCCAGCGTACGTTAAAATTAAAGTTATGTCAGCGCACGTTAAAGTTTCCAATTATGAAATTTGGGAACGTGAAGATAGACAAAATCCATGAGCGTCTTTGGGAGAAAAGCTCCATAAGGCCTATTAATGTGCTAAACTGTAGCGTTTGAGCATATATACGCTTGGTTAGAGAACCAGTTATTCTCGTTGTTTACCTAAATGACTTATTGGCCTAGTTATTTTTTCGGCAACAACATTATGTCCCCCTCTATCGATTGCCACCACCATCTCTGCCTCCTTCATGTCAGTGCGCGTTAGAGATGCGCAGGCAGTGGAAATTGCTCCGCACCTCTCCACTGTGGCTTGTCTTTCTATCTTTTCACATCTAACTATGGGTCTGATCCGACGGGCCCAGCTGGCGGCTGCATGCGGGGCCCTGGAATAAGGGCGGACGACCACCGCTACGGAAGATGGTAGACATCTAACCACCACAAACTCTATAGATGAAATAAATGTTTATTCTCTCTCTACCCCTTTCCTTGTGGCGTGGGTCAGGTGTCCACTCTTATTTTTTCTTTCTTCTCTATTTTCTCTTCTGTCCGCACGAGGTAGCAGATGATTTTCTGAAAATCAAATTTAAAGATTTAGAATAAAATTTCACATTGTAATCACCTGTACTTCAACCCCTGATTTCTCCTAGTTTATTTTCTGTTTAAATACAACGTTCAAAAGACAATCCTGCAGCGTGCATAGAACCGCAGTGTTCGTGTAGGGGCGTTGAATATCACAACGGCAATCGTGTGCATCCTGTTTGCAGTGTGCACGCCGGCCGTCGTCATAAACGCCGACGGCGCTGTCACGGTCACATTGAGCTGGCCTCTTCGGCTGTGCAGCCGAAGAGGCCTGCTTCAAGCTTTGCAGGTGTTGCAGAAACTTTTCCACGCCGGAGTCATGGGCATTCCCCGTACGTGATGCTACGTGCCGGCGTCTACGTAACGCCGCAGTGGAAACAAGCGCAAAATCAAGCTGGCGGGAAAGCGAGCGGGGCCTCATTCGCAAGTGTGTACCTGCTTATGTGGGTTAGCAGTGCCAAGCACTGCGCGTCCCCTGCAGCGCCGTGTCCTGTCACACGCCACACACTCCGTGGGGCGAGCAAAGCGCGCCCTTGGCCGAATATCCCGCGCGTATACGTCGTACGTGGAACGCGGATGGCACATGGATACCCGAGACACGCGAACACTGCATGCTTAGCGCGCACGAATAAAGAAAGAACTACGAACTGATTACGCAAGCAAGTTTGATTCTCAGACGTCGAGAAGAGGATTTCCAAGAAAGGTAAGTGACCGTGTTCAAAGTAAACCGCTCTCTTTAACACACTTGGCTAGTACAAACAGCTAGAGATAGTGGCATGCAACGCGACGTAATTGCAAAATGTTTGCACGAGTGTGGTCTGGTTTAAAACTAATGACTTGTTAGTCTTAAAACATGGGCAATCCCTGAGAAACCGGCCAGCTAACAGGCAAGCCTACTGCATCCATGTATTCCAATGATGCAGACACAGAGCGGACACGAGGTGCGTTGTCGCACTCATCTTACCTTTGTCCTCAGATTAGCCTGGACATCTATGCACAAAATTCTTCTATTGAAGTACACCAACATAAAGGCGAAATTAAAAAAAAAAAAAAAAACGCCTGTGTGCGGCGTGACGGATTAATGCTCGCCTAAGGAACCCCAAATAGCGGAAAATGTTGACATGCGCATTTAAGACTGCCCATGTACATGAAAGCATCGAGTGACGTTTTGTAGATCTCCTTTTCTTTTCTGTGACAGTCCTTGCGCCTTTCGCGCTGCGGCGTGCTTTCTCGGCGCCGGCGCACTTCATCTCTCTTCCCGGCTTTCCGATACACTTATATGCGCATATGTCGTTGGCTCGAGTCGATGTCGCGATCTAGCCCCTAATTTCACTGGCACATTTATGTACTTGCTACGAGAGATGTTATGGCAGCACCTAGAATGCTGTATGATGTGACAATTGCATTACAGATTTGGTACAACTGGTGCCACATGAAGGTCGGCCAGTGGTGAGCAAATATTGGCCACCAACACGTATGGGATTATCTGAGAAAGAAAGAAAGAAGGAAAGAGGGAGAGGAGAGAGAAAGAGAGAGAGAGAGAGATAGATAGATAGAGAGAGAGATAGATAGATAGATAGAGAGAGAGAGAGAGAGAGATAGATAGATAGATAGCTAGATAGATAGATAGAGAGAGAGAGAGAGAGAGAGAGAGAGAGAGAGAGAGAGAGAGAGAGAGAGAGAGAGAGAGAGCTCTATTGCATTAATCGTAGGTGGCTAGGGCAAGTGGACTACGCGTAACGGAGCCGTGGCCCCGCGTTACCCCCAGTTGGGGTTGACTTCCTGGGCCCACGAGACTTGTGCCCGTCGGGTCGGCTTATAGAGTATTCACGGTGGGAGATCACGGTGTAGGTGAACCATATTTGAGAGTACTGGATGATATATATAGTGGCTGCACAGCAACCATAGTTCTGCCTAAAGAAGGTAATAAAATTTCAATTAAGCAAGGTATTAGGCAAGCAGACAGAACCTCGATCCCCAGTGCTATTTACAGCTTGCTTAGAGGGCGTATTCAGAGATATGGAATTGAAGCAGTTAAGCATCAGGGTTGGTGGAGACTATCTCAGTAATCTGCAAATCACTGATGACATTGCCTTGTTAAGTAACTCAGGGGACCAACTGCAGCGAATGCTTAATGACCTAGACAGCAGATGCAGAGAGGTAGGCCTGAAGATTAATATGTAGAAAACTAAGGTAATGCTGAACAATCTAGGAAAGGAAGAGCAGTTTAAAATGGGTTACCGGAGAGTTGGAAGTGGTTGGCGAATATGCATATTTAGGACAGGTAGTAACCCCAGATCAGGACCACGAAAGGGAAATAACTACGGCAATAAGATTGGAATGGAGCGTATTTGACGAGTACTCGCAGATTATGACCAGCAACTTATCAGTATCGCTTAAGAGGAAATTGTATAACTTTGTATAACAAAGTGTATAACAGCGCGCAGAGTTGGTCAGATAAATAACTCTAGTTAATGACTTTCTAGTCGAAATCAAGAAGAATGGGCATGACATGGGCAGGGCATGCAGGGCGAAGAGAGGAAATCGATGGTCGCTAGAGTAACCAATTGTATTCCAAGGGAAGGAAAGCGTAGCACGGGGCGACAGAAAATTAGTTGGATGGATGAGGTTAATAAGTTTTTAAGGGTTAAGTGGATGCAGCTAGCACATGGACCGGGGGAAAATAGGAAAGGCCTTTGCCCTACAGTCGATATAGTTCGGCTGACGATGATGCTGATGATCCAGTCTTCAAAGGAGTGCATTGCGGTGACCTCATTTGCAGATGGGCGTAAACACGTCATACTTCCGCTTGATGACGTCATCTATTTTTCTTGCCATCTCTGGGATATTCAAGGCCATCTTCATATACAGGCAGACTGCGGCTTTTCGCTCAATGGGGCTATTGATAGTAATGCTTTCGCATACAACCTGACACCCTGAACTATATGGTTTCACCCTTAAGTCATATGCGGCTCTGGTGCTTTAATACCACATACCATACCATACCATACCATACCATACCATACCATACCATAGGGAAGAAAACCTGGGCCACGGGGCGCTGCGCCGCTCTGGGCGTTAATCGAGGCACCCTACTGTGCGTCAACGCCCTCCGTGATCTAAGAACGTTGGTGGAGACATCGAGAAAACCTCCGCGAAGCACGGCTTCGTCTGCTCCCCGCTGCATTGAAACACATGTCGCCCGCACCGCGCTGCAGTTCAGCGCGTGTTTACGCGCGCGAGCGTTTGTTGCTCTCCTCCTCCTGCCGCGTTCTGGCCTCCTTCGAAGAAAGGAGGCAAAAAAAAAAAAAGTACAATGATAAAATTACGGCATGTTTTTTTGTACAACTTGTGTGGTAAGCCGTAACGGAGTGGTTCTTGGCCTTTTTTTGTTAAAGTATCTCGTACCGATCGTATCTCGAACCGCTGTTTGTCCCTGGCGGGGACGCAGCAGCCATCGCGGAACCGAGTCGGCCTCAAATAACATATATGTCAATCGTTCTATCCTCATACGCGATCTTGCTTCGGTAGCTCAAAACTGCGCACTCGCTCGAAGAGATAGCTGAACTAGGGATTGCACGGAGTAAATGTAGAACTAAGAAGACAAAGGTTTCCGTGGAGAGGTGTCTCTGTCTGCATAGAAAGTCTTCGTTTGGATTGCAAAACATTTATTTCGTCGCTCAAGCAAGTCTAAGGAGAGACGTACTAGATGGCCGCTAGTTCATGGCCGGCGGCGACCTCCGCTCGATGGCCCGTAGTTGCATCTTCCTGTCCGAGCTGACCAGCACGGCTTCCCACTGCTCGGGAGAAGGGATCTGTATTAATTCCAGCGCAGGTGGATCATTTGCGCAGTTCCAGAGAATGTGATCGTATGTCGCTTTTTCGCCGCATTTACTGTAGTTTAGGTTGTACTGGCCTGGGTACATCAGGGCAAGCACCGCCGTATTTAGGAGGGAGCGTGTTTGTAGTCGGCGCCAGGTAACTTCCTGCGCCTTTGTTAAAGGTTTGTGTGTGTGTGTGTGTGTGGGGGGGGGGGGGGGTGATATGTGCGCCTTTCCAGCCTGAAGTGATGGGTAATGTCATGAAAAGAAATTAACCCGTCCCTCGTGAAATTCGGCTCGGAGGGCATTCCTCGCTGTTCGTCTCGAGGAGAGAGAGAGAACTGCCGCAGGAATGGCATGCCTCGGATTCTGGTGAATGACCCAGGTCGTTAGGAACCAGTGATCGTCAAAGCTAGATAAATCATTGATTTTGGACAGCAGCGCCGCAGCAGTGAACTTCCCCTGACCGCTGTCGGCAAAAACCAAAGGGTAAGGGGGCGTGTTTTGTGCCCTTGTAAGGAAGAAGACAGGCACCGCGGCGCCGGTAGCATCCTGTGTAGTCGTCACCCTTCTACAGCGAATGGGTCATCGTAGATGGCAAAGTTTAGCTTCGTTGACTTTGTTGAGGGGTTGACTAAAACGTCGGATGTCAAAGAGGGTTGAGTGAGCCTTCTCCAAGTAAATGGGCACGCTCATCACTGTGTACACGCGCGTCAATGAGTCTCCACGAGAAGAATGCACTGTTCCTTTCTTTAAACAGCGGGGACAGAGACATCAGGGCTTCCCCATTATTCTTTACTCTCCCACACCTTAACAACACAAGATATATATATACATATATATATATATATATATATATATATATATATATATATATATATATATATATATATATATATATATATATATATATAAATAAATATATATATATATATATATATTATGACATAATATATATAATATATATCTTGTATATAATATATATAATATATAATATATATCTATATATAATATATATATATATATATATATATATATATATATATATATATATATATATATATATATATATATATATATATATATATATATATATATATATATATATATATATATATATATATATATATATATATATATATATATATATATATATATATATATATATATATATATATATATATATATATATATATATATATATATATATATATATATATATATATATATATATATATATATATATATATATTATGTCTCAGAGTCTGCCAACAAACGCTCTTTGAAAACAATGTTTACAACTATCGTTTCTCAGGACCTGAAGCGGTGCGCAGTGACGAATGTCTACCAGTTAATCATAATTTCTCGCTTTCGAAAGCACCGGTAATAAAACACGTTTCCAACCAGCCTCTTTGTCAGCCGGGGAACCGAAAAAAGCAAAAATGAGAAACCCCACTGGCGAAGAGCGGCGGCTTTGCGCGTGTCTCTTCCTCCTCCTCATTCTCCTTCTCCAGCTCCGTGTGCACGCGCGGCTGCACATGGTACGCGCTCCCGCGCGCGCGGGCTGCGCAGACTCCACATACAGCCATGCGCTGCGCGGCCGCGGCTGCGCGTAGGGGTTGTAGTTCCTTTTCCGCTCCGTCAGAAACCGAGCGCTGACGTCGCGGAGCAAACTCCAGCTTGGGTTCACCATACCATACCATACCATACCATACCATACCATACCATACCATACCATACCATACCATACCATACCATACCATACCATACCATACCATACCTAAAAAGCAAGACGCCCGTGTGCTGTGCGATGTCACTGCACGTTAAAGAACCTCAGGTGGTCGAAATTTCCGGAGTCCTCCACTACGACGTCTCTCATAGCCTGAGTTGCTTTGAGACGTTAAGCCCTACAAGCCAAATCAAACCAAACCATACCATACGATACCAAATACTATGAATGGCGATCGCAGTTATAAACCGTTAGGAGGCCTTGTCGGGTAATAAAATTCCATTCATTTACGTATCAACGGACCAGATTTTTCGACGGCGACAATTGCATGAAAGCTGGTCATCATCACCAATTTTACACTATCACCTTGGTTCCCTTTCTCTTGCTATCTCTCTCTTTGGCGGTCCAGCACATACAGCTTGCTAACCATGTATACTTCTACGCGGTTGCATGGCGAGATGCTGTTGCGTCACTGCAGGAGCTCACCGAATGGACTTACATTTTAACAGAGAAATAAAACGCAGGGGGGTAGTTGGCGGTGTGAAACTGTTGTTGCGCAAAGAAACTGGACGCAGACTTTTCCTCCATTCCAGCTTTGCTCCCTGGCAGGATAATGCGCCCTTTTGCAGCATTGTACCACGAATTCGTTACATCCCTGGTAGCTCGGCTGTTACTGACGTATCGGGCGACTTTGTTACCCTGACAGAACTAACTGGGAGCGGCCTTGAATTTCAACGCGTTTCTTAATCCACTCGTTGAAGTCAGAACCTGCTAGCTAGAGCGCAAAGAGAATTTTCTTAATTCAAATGAGGTTTGATTAGGGTGAAACTGTGTTAAAATAGGAGACTGACCATAGAAGTCCATTTTATTTTTGCCTCTGAATACGCGTTCGACAAGTTTTTAGACCGCCGATAGTTACTGTATCAAATATGCGTCCTTCAAGAGCGTCCAAAGGGAATCTACAAAACTAACTAACTAACTAACTAACTAACTAACTAACTAACTAACTAACTAACTAACTAACTAACTAACTAACTAACTAACTAACTAACTAACTAACTAACTAACTAACTAACTAACTAACTAACTAACTAACTAACTAACTAACTAACTAACTAGCTAACCAACTAACTAACTAACTAACTAACTAACTAACTAACTAACTAACTAACTAACTAACTAACTAACTAACTAACTAATATTTGATATAGTCACGGTACAAATTGCACCCACTAACTAACTAACTAACTAACTAACTAACTAACTAACTAACTAACTAACTAAATAACTAACTAACTAACTAACTAACTAACTAACTAACTAACTAACTAACTAACTAACTAACTAACTAACTAACTAACTAAACTAACTAACTAACTAACTAACTAACTAACTAACTAACTAACTAACTAACTAACTAACTAACTAACTAACTAACTAACTAACTAACTAACTAACTAACTAACTAACCAACTAACTAACTAACTAACTAACTAACTAACTAACTAACTAACCAACTAACCAACTAACTAACTAACTAACTAACTAACTAACTAACTAACTAACTAACTAACTAACTAACTAACTAACTAATATTTGATATAGTCACGGTACAAATTGCACCCCGCAAGTCTGTTTGAATGGTCTCGTTTCTGTATTTTTTTCGTTCTTTTTCTTCCTGGCACATGTTATTTAGTTTTTCCACTCTGCAAAAACACATATGTCGGGGGTTAGGAGTATTCTAAATAAATAGATAAATAAGCAAATATGTCACTGAAAACTCCTTCGGAAGGATTTCGTGCAGCTGGACTAAGTGGGCAACGTCAAATACCCTGCTTGACATCTGCTTCAAACGTGACCCTTTCAGACCGAACCCGCGCCGTTGATTAGGTCAGTATTCGTAACTCAAAATTATTCCAGCTATGTTTCCTGGCTTTCTACTTCGTATACTGAGGAGGAACCAGAGCTTCTGTAGCCCTCCACTACTGCTCCTCTTTCTTTCTTTCTTTCTTTCTTTCTTTCTTTCTTTCTTTCTTTCTTTCTTTCTTTCTTTCTTTCTTTCTTTCTTTCTTTCTTTCTTTCTTTCTTTCTTTCTTTCTTTCTTTCTTTCTTTCTTAAGTCCTTAAGTCGTCACTATTACCACGACAACGTTAATGACCCGTCACTCAAAAAAATGCAACCACAGCGTTAATTGTGCGAGAAGCGTTCTGGGCATATGCGTCTTTGGGGTGATGGTAGGCAGGTGAAATGACCGTACAGTGATGATTGCCCCCGCCGGGGTGGCGCAGTGGTTACGGCGCTCGACTACTGTTCCCGAGGACGCGGGATCGAATCCCGGCCTCGGCGGCCGCTTTTCGATGGAGGCGAAAAGCACGGCGCCCGTGTGCTGTGCGATGTCAGTGCACGTTAAAGAACCCCAGGTGGTCGAAATTTCCGGAGTCCTCCACTACGGCGTCTCTCATAGCCTGAGTTGCTTTGGGACGTTAAACCCCACAAACCAAACCAAACTAGTGATGATTGGTTGTTGAACTGTGTGACGTCACGCGACCACACGACATTGACGAGTTGGCGGGAGCTGCCAATTCTGGCAGCCTATTTGATAAGAGCTAAGACAGAGGCTATAGTGGAGGCTCTTGGGTTTTCTGTTTACATCAGTGATATCGCTCAGTAGATCGGCGCCTCTATTATTGCCTACACAGAAAAGCGTCCACCTTGGACTAGATTCGAACCATAATGCTTGCACTCTAGTCTGGCGATCTAACCACTGAGCCACTGCAGCGGGGTTGCAGCGTTTGTAGCAACTGTCTTCGAAGCATTGCATTTTAGTTAGTATAGTTTTTGTAGATTCCCTTTGGACGCTCTTGAAGGACGCATATTTGATACAGTAACTATCGGCGGTCTAAAAACTTGTGTCGAACGCGTATTCAGAGGCAAAAATAAAATGGACTGCTTTGGTCAGTCTCCTATTTTAACACAATTGTGAGGTAGGAATTGAGCCCTTCTGGATTTTTGGATCCCGAGACAGACCCGCTACCTTTGTGCCACCCAGGTACGTTCGCACTGTTTGGTTCAAGCGGGGATTTAAATTTACGTCCGTTTTTGTTGGGCGCTCTTTCACGCAAAGTAATGGCTTAGAAATATGCATATGTATGAGATAATATAGGCACACATTAAAGGATTGTAGTGATAAAGCGAGCGGCAGTGTGCGTGCACACAAACGAAGAACCGATAGGGGAGCCGCAAGTGAAAGGCATTAACTTTATAGGTTCCGGCCTGTACCCTTAAAGGTGGGGCTTATAAGTGTCGTCCAATCTTTTTCGCTCTGGCGTGGACACCATGAGGCTCGGATAAAGCCATCCTTAGGTGCTCCTATGCTGAAAGCTGGTGGTGCACAGCGCACAAGCTAAGACTGACGGGTGTACTGAAATAAATTATTTCACCGTAGTCAGGCGAGCCAATCCATGAAATTCTTCTATGTCCTGAGATACTTGCGTTTTCACTCACAAAAAATCAATACAAAGAAACTGATTCGAGAGGCAGCTCTAGAACATTTTTTTCCTCTTAACACACGCATATCGTACACTTTTGCTGCCGACTGCACTTGTCCTACCCGGAAACAGAAAGCACTGTGCACAACAGGCACTGCGAGTATTGCACACCAGCGGCCGAATGGAACCAGCTTCACCCGTTTAGTCCGTAGATATAGGCACGCAGAAACAGAGAGATCGATCGATCCACCCATTTTTACCAATCGGTTCAGTAGCACGCTTCTCTAGAGCCCCGCTTCAACCCCTCCATTCAATCAGCTCCGTCACATCGCCCGCGGCGAGTCTCCATTCGCATGTTAAACTTGGAGCGCCTTTACTTCCAACAGTGAGAGGAGGGAGAGACACAACAACAAACTGAAGATCGCATGAAGAGATTAACTGGCGAAACATGAATCGTATATACATATACATGTGTGAGTGTATCTATGTGGGTGTGTGAGTGTGCGTTGTGAGAATTGAGAAGGAAGGTACCGATAAGAGGAGAGAAGGCGGGGGATGTCCGTCCGGTGATCGGGCCAACAGGTGTTGCCTCGAACACGGAGCGCGCACCGACCGCGGAGCGTAGTCAGCTGACGGCACACCTTATCTCTTATCACGACTGCCCGCTCGGACTGGAGGCGATCGTCGTCGTGTTCGGCTGAGCCAGCGTGGAACCAGCGGAGCCAGACTCTGTGGCGCCTACTGCTGCTGCTGCTGCTGATGCTGCTGGAAGAGCCCGTAGCGTGGCGTCGGTAGGAGCCGCCGCAGCATCCAGTTTGTCTTTCGGCGATAGCGAAAGTTATGTACGCCCGCTTATACCCACTCTCTCGTTCTGCCCCTCTCTACTTACCCGGTATTCTGTCTTCCTTCTCTATTTCTTGCGTTCTATTTCTCTTTCGTTTACTTTCTCGCCGAAGCTAGCTGGGAGTGTTCTCACCCCTTGTCGGACCGGTTGCCGCATCGACTTGAACCGGCGTGGACTTCCCCCGCGCAGCCCGGCGACAATCGGCTGCGCCTTGAAGCCTATGCTGCCCCGGCTGATGCAGCAGCCACAAACCCCTACGTGGTCCCCTGGAAGAAAAAAAAAATAGAATAAAAATAAAACACCAAAGAAGAACAGATGGGTGCGTAGCCGCTGAAAGCGTGCGAAGGGAAGCAAAAAAAAAAAATAGTGATGAGCTCTGGAGGCAACTTTTGGTCCTACTCTGTTGGCCGGGCGACAAACGGAGATAACGGAAATATATTCGTACCGCTTATCGGCTCTTGCTGGAATACCAACATGCGTATTAAAGATGCTGCTCCTTCAATATCCACACCCCCGTTTTTTTAACTACCCTTTTTTCAGCTCTGCTGTGTCTTAATTTATCTGGTGCTGGCCGTGGAAACCAGTGCGCCTTCTGGACAGCGACGCGCCCGCATGTACACTGGCCCAGGAGGTGTCCGTGTCGATCTGTGACTAACTGGGCATCGCCTGGTTAACCTCCCTGCCTTTCTATTCCATTTTCTCTCTCTCCCTCTCTCTGCGCACGATCTGCCAACGGGTAAGCTGCGCATATGAACTTTCCCTGAAGAGTGAGAATGTGTGGCAGCAGCACAAACGACGCTGTTGGCACGCACCTGTCGTGACATGGGGTGGAAAATAACGCGTACTTAAAAAGCGTTTTAGTACCGCATTGAGTTTTATTTAGTAAAAATGTATATAGAGCTGGGAAACTGAAAACCGCTATTCATACCGAGAAGTTTTTAATATTACCTGGGAGAAAAATCTGAGCGTAATTTTTTTTCACATATTCCCCGTTTCTGCCCCCTGTTTCTAGCAAGTTGTCCTTCGATCTAGCCCCCAAGCGTGTGGACGAAAGAAACAAGGAAAGCTTAATTAGGCGCGTGACAACTTGCCCTCTTCTTCGCAAGCCAAGCCCCTTTAACGTTATTTCCATTTGCTCGTTTTTCACTCAAGGGACTCTGCCATCGAGCAAAACCCATTAGACGCCGCCACAAGAGGCAGGCCTTCTTTCATTTTTTTTTTTTTTTTTGTGAGAATGCTCCAGAGACCACGTGATGTTTTCTCCGAATTGTTCTGTTCGGCCAAATTTTACAGGCACTGAGACACCGAACCTTGTCACGTGATAGCAAAATATATAAACATGCCACGCGCCCTTTGAAATGCAGCGTAGAAAAAAAAGCAGAACGAATCACTCATTAGCTTTGCTTACTCAGCATTCCACACTCCTGTCGAGACAGCCTTTGACGACAAAAGAAAAGTTGGAGAGCCCGGTTTTTCGTGATGACCTCCGAACCCTTTGTCCCCCAGGCGCCCACTAAACGCTCACTCGTTTACCGTCCCATCCGCCATGCGACTCCTGTTCTGTGGGGTGTCACAGGAAGGCTGCCGAGCAAAAGCAGCACTGCCGGGCGGGAATCTTCAAAGGCAAATGCCCGACGACGCGCTCATTACCGTGTAAAGTGCCTAAAGTGCTCAGCAAGTCTTCCCCCTTCCCCTTTATTCCTCTCCCTAGGAAACGCTCGTTTGGGTGAGAACTTGTCCACCCGTTCGCCGCAGACGGACGCGCGTGCGGTAGTTCGACTCGAATACAACGATCCTGCAGACGTGGTTTAACGACCAGCTTCTTGGCTGCTGAAGCGAGTACGTTGCATGCAAGGGGGTGAAATCCCGCGGTCTTCTTTCCACAGCTATTTGTGGACAAAGACAGAAAAGGAGGAAACGTTTTCTGTCCCCAAGAACATCTCACCGCCAAAGAGGACTGCGAAAGGATGGGAGGAACCGCGGCGGCATGCCCGCCGTCAGCACGACCGAAGCTTGCGTGCGGCAGCTTTTTGCTTAGGACCAAGCAGCTTGGCTTTGCACTGCATTCCAGCGTACTCCATTCCAGCGACGAAAAGAACCTTTTTGGGAACGACCGCTTTCATTTGGGCATTCTTCTCCTCCAAAAGAGTACCGGCGCGCTAGCGCAGGCAGTGGTTGGAAAAAAAAAAAAAGAACTCCTCGGAACAGGAAGTTCAAAAAGTTTTGCCGCCCGACGAGGTTTCTTGTCAACCCTTCTTCCTCAGGGGTCGCTTAAAACGCCACATATGAACACCATTGGGAACATGTCGGCGAAAAACATCACGGCGTAGAAAAAAAAAAGACCTACTGAAAGCAGCCCAGAATGAGGAAGACGTTTTCTTAGCGGGAGCACTTAAGGAGGCAGGACTGTCACAATTTCCTAGGTTCTGATTGATATCGCACAGATTCGTGGAAAGCGATCGTTAAGGCGATTTCAACCTCGAGAACTAACCTTCACCCTAACACTTGAGTTATCGCGTCGTTAACCCGATCACCTTCAAACGGGCGTTCGAGAGCAGGAAACGCTATTCTGTGAATCGTAGCACAGGCTACACCTTCGTTACGTGAAGAGAACCTCTGCTGGTACCTAACAGGCTGTTCCCATGAGAGCTACGGCCATGCAAACGGCGACAAAATTTGCTGACCTCGGCATCGCGTACGAACAAAAGCAGAGCAACAAAAAACAACACCGACTGACCACAGTGCAACAAGCGTGAGGCTTTGTCCTCGATAACTAAGCAGTATCTTGAGACGCCTAAAATTATACGATGGCTCCCCTTTTAAAACACAACAGGGCTGCGAAGGTGGTAAGGCCGTTTGTGTATTAACTCCATGGGCAAGGCGGAACGTTCCCTGTGTGAGGGTGCAGTCACGCCCCAAGCAGCGTGGCCTTCTAGAAGACGATGAACGGGAGGCGGTGGGGCTACCGGCGAGGGTATCCTCTTCATCTATCAGGCGGCCGGTGCGGTGTGTGCGCCTGTCTGTCTGCGACGCGTAATAGCCTCGAACCAGGCGAAGTCAGTAGGTCAGCCAAATCGGCGGCAGACTAGCCTCTGGCAGCGCGCCAGCAGGAGTGACCTTGACCATGACCTTGCTCGCGCCGGTCAGGTCGCCTTCTCCTCCCGATCCGCGCGCGCCGCTCAGAGCGAACTCGAGAAGGTGACTCGGCCCCTTCTTCCCAACACCGGAAATCGTTTTGGGCCTGAGTACTTTTTCAGCTTGCATCGCTCGCATCGCGCAGGGGAGAGGTGCGAGCAAGAGAAAGTGAGTGTGGGCATCAAACTGGGTCCCCGCCTCCCAGATGACAACCGCGCGAAAGTTAATGGGAAAGGAGGGCGACCCTGAGCCCAATTCTCTCCTCATCGCTGCTTGCTCTTTCTGTGCATTCTTCATCGTTCTTTCTCCCTCGAAACCTTGCGTAACAAAGTATGCAGAAAGGTGGGGCCGTAAACAAATAATACCCGCGGGGAAAGAGCGGAGCTCTGACGGGAACCGTAGCTTTGTTTGTAGAAGGCCAGGAGCGCCTTACATAATCTCGCGCCTGCCACGCTTTCCATCCTCGGCGCGGAGGGAGGGTCGGCATTGTATCTGGTTCGTTTAGTTTTCGCGCTCTGCGTGGAGGGCGTTTTCTATCGCGGAGGAGAGCGGGAGAGGCTCCGCTTGTTTTGCCGCTGTCTGTCACGGTTTTCGCGTAGTCGAAATCAACGGCGAAATAACCGTCAAAGGAGTGTGGAAAACAAAAACCATTTCTTCAATACTGTGGTAACGAGAAAAAGCGTCACACGAGGAAGCTGAACGCGAATATACCACGTGTATGCATAACTAAAGGGAACGTGCTTGCATTGACGTTCGAGATATGCAATGTGGCGCTGATAGGTGATGCACAGATCTGGCGCTAAAACGCTGATATATATATATATATATATATATATATATATATATATATATATATATATATATATATATATATATATATATATATATATATATATATATATATATATATATATATATATATATATATATATTCGGCGTTACGGCAGCCTCTTAATAACGTTGAGTCGGCGCTCGTCCTTGTGTGTCATCTGTCCTCGTCTCTCCCTGCCGCGCCGTTCATGTCAAGTATGTTTAATGGAGTTTAACGTCCCAAAGCGACTCAGGCTATCGAGACACTGTAGTGGAGCGCTCTGGAAATTTCGACCACTAGCGGTTATTTAGGCTGCACTAACATCGTACAGCACACAGGTGCCTTACTTTTTTCCTCTATCGAAAAGCGGATGCCGATTCGATGCCGCATCCTTGCATACAGCAGTCGAGCACCCTGACTACTGTGCCACCGCGGTGGGGCGCTGAGGAGGAGAAAGTATCATGACAATTCAAATAGCGAAAGTATGAATGTAGCAAGAGGAGAGGGGTTGAACGCACTGCTCAGTACTGAAAGCGGCAGCAGCCCTTGTAGTGATTCGCGTGACCGAACACGCGCCGAAGCAGAGGAGGTTGCGTGGACGTGGTAGGATCCCAGCGTTCTGTGCAGCGGCCCGTGCTGGCTCCGCATGTGGACGGCTCAGGTCCCGCGCATCGATGCACAGCAAAAGCGGCGAAGGAAGTCCACCGCGCTACAGTCCTCGAGCGTGGCTATTACTGGGAACTGCCCTAGAATGTGACATACCTTTCACGTCTAATACTCTCTACAAAGAGATAGAATGTAATTTTTTCTATCATTTGCATTGTTTTGTTTTGATCGCTCTGGCCTCTTCTTTTTTTTTTTTTTTCAATCTTCGAAATAATATTATGAAGAGCCGATCCCTGTTGGTGATCAGGGCTAGCGTTACCTTCCTCAAAAAATACGTCCCTAGCTAGCGCTGTCCTGTCTCACCATAGCACTCCATACTCGAAAGATCAAAAACAACAAGCGAGGCCTTCCCAGTGGACCTTCTTTTCTGTTTCTTGAACAGCCTCCCATCTTTGCAAGCCTAGGGGCTACGCGAGCGCCTAACGGTTCTTTATTTTCCTTTTTGTTTGTTTCTTTTTTGCGTCTCGGCCGTCGGTATACGGGCTGTATACGTGGCCTTGGATGCTCGTACGCAGATAAGAAGAAAAGCCCGCGGTAAGCAGGTCGATCGTCGTCAATCTGCACGTTCGTGCGCCCCCCGCTCCTTACCAAGTACGTGCATCGGAGGCATAACAGCTATGTCAGACACGCGCGCAATGCTATGGGAACTACGCCAGTTATATGGCCCGTCCCGTGCGACCACAATGCGCTCTCCGGGGGAGTGGGAGACTACGACGGGGCGGGGCTGTTCTCCTTGTCGGGCTGCCTTCTACGTGCTGTGCGCTGAACGGGAGAGCTGAGCGTCGGGCTTTCTTAGCCATGCAGCTTTGCGTACGCGCTGACGGGGTCCCGTGAAGTTTATAATGAATGAATGCAGGAACGTTCTCACCCTGCCACAACTCGCGCCCACGTCGACAGATGCGCGCTTCAGACCAACGAGGAGTGTTCTTGAGCAGCGGTGGACGCTTCGAGCTTCGAAATATCAAGGCAAAAGCCTTAATAGGCTCATTGGTGCGCGCAAAAAGTGTCGCTCCGTCCCTGTCGAAGAATGACGTGGTTTATGAGTAAAAGAATGGTTGTGTGAGGTAGAAGGTGAAAAAATATCTCTACGTGCAAACTTTCGAGAATGTGGAGTAATTAGACAATTAATTAGAGCAAAAAAAGTCGATTAGACGTCGAAATAGCCATTGACGTTAAAATTGTGCGAAATATGTCAAAATCGTGCAAAAGAAAAACATGCAAACACGTTGCAAAGCTTTCATGCCAGGCCTCGTCATTGCTTTCCAACATCGAAAACTTTCAGTCGAGAGTAAAAGAGGAAAAAAATGCAAATAGTAACAAAGAAAAAAAAGAGAGAAAAAGGAGTAAAAGATTAAAAAAAAAGCAAATGAGTGAAAAAGTAGCAATTGAGTGCAAAGAGTCGTAGGAAAAGCTTTCGCCTTACCGCACTTAAGAGAGATCTAAGTGCCTCCAACGAATTTTTAAAGCCCGTCGTCTCAGAGATAAGTTTGCTGTTGCAGCGTTTTTTTCCAGCTTCGATGGCTGAGTGGCTACGGGATTTGGTCATGATCGCAAATGCTCAGGATCGAAGCCCCGTTGCAGCGATCGCATTTCGGTAGAAAGAAATAAAAAAAAAAACGCCCGTGTGCTCTGCTATGTAGCGCGCATTAAAGAACAGTTGTGTTGCCAAAACTAACTGGGAAGCTTTGAAACGGCATCCCTCACAGTAACAGCCTAAGTAGGGTTTCAGAACGTCATACGCCCAAATTTATTATTGCAAAAGCAATACTACTCCAATTTTCAGCCCTTCGCGTAGCCACGGTTGGTAGGCACGTTTGACCTTTAATGATCTCAGATGGCTGTGACTTCATACAAGCTGCGAGAGATGGACTACCAAGTAGAGTCGTCGGGTGGCGGTGGTCGGTAGGCACGGCGCGCCGCGGATGAGTTGATGACGTCACTGTGACGTCATACCAGCTGCGAGAGATGGGCTACCAAGTGGAGTCGTCGAGTAGGCACGGAGCGCTGCAGCTTGAGCCGCGCTGCTACCGAGTGGAGGCGCTGCTGTCACCTCTCGCAGTTGAGAGGAGGAGGAGGAAAACGATAGGTATATAAATGCTCGCGCTTGCTCAGAGGAGGCACTCGCTATGCATCCTGATAAACAGAGAGAAAAGTCACACCATCTCGATGAAGCCAGGAAACGACAGCGGGCTACAGAGACAGATGAAGAACGGGAAAAGCGTCTCGCTCGACGGCGCGCTCAAGATGCAGCTAGACGAGCGTGTCGCGATTCTCTTGAATCGTCCTCAACCGGTGACGACTCCCAATGGAATGGAGTGGACGCTTTGAACAGTGAAGACTCTTTGTCGACATGTTAATAGCCATGCTATTATTGCTTTCGCAACCTACCGGGCCTAACTAAAGCTAAGCTCCAGGTAAATGTTAATAGGTAAATGTTAATGTTTAATATACCATATACCATATAAATTGTGCCACTGTGGCGGTTTTCAAGGAACTTAAACAGGGTGGGCATCTGACAAGCCGGTCTAATATGCTTCGAGTAATATTTTTATGCGGATATAAAGTGATTGCCGGAACAAGCTATTTATTGTTAGTGTATATGTGCTTCATAATTTTGTGTCGGCTTTTGCATTTACGACCTGTTCACGCTTCTCAAAAAGCGAAACAATGCGATAGTCTGTGAAAAAACATCTAGCCATAGACCTATGTTGTTTTTAGATGTTGTTAGTCACCATAACTTGGTTGCCGGTAAGTATCAGTTTTGGTGGAGTAAGCAGCTTCTCAGCTGTTTCTACAGGCGGGCACAGACACAAAAAAAATAATAATAAAGTTGTACGTGAAAAATTTGACCTTGGCCGGAAGTCTTGACATGAAGGATGTACGCAATGTTGATGACAGAAGCGTCTAATTTTCAGAAACTTTCTTATTACACGTAAAAATCTCTATCACAGTAAGATGCCGTAAGCAGTTCTGTATGCTGGCTCGATAAAATCCAGACAGCGGTGGCCGCATTTCGATGGTATCAAAATGTAATATCGGCTGCGGGGTGTGCTGTGTCATTAGGCGTTAAAGAACACCAGGGGGTCAGAGTTAATCCAGAGCAGGTCTCTGCGGCACCTGTGACAGCCCATCAGAAACTATCTGACGCTACCTTTCCTCACCCCTTCGCCTAGTGGGACTACAAATAGTTCCCCATCATGGGAACCTTCGAGAAGAGTGTCAAAGCTTGCCACTCAATGTGTGCGCCAGAGATTCCGTCAGATATTGCTGCAACGTTATCACGACGTCTTCCCGAGCCATGTATGGTTGCTTTGACGTTTTTGCGCCCGGAGTGTAGATTCTCTGTCCTATGAAGGTGTCCCGCAGAACAACTTAGGGCGCTCGTACTTTGGTGCCCGCTCCAATCTGGAGCTCGAACGATTCTAATTCTCGGGTTTAAAATCGTTAAGGCGAACAGGAGGTAATCACAAAATCGAAAGCAGGGATGGTTTAGTCTGAGAACCTCTTTCTCCGTGGCAGCATTAGACTACTCAGACGATGTAATGTGTACAGGCGTGCATAGACGCTTTGGTTTATCGCCCTACATGTGGGGTGAGCTTTTCTTTTTTTTGAAAATTTGAAATTTGGAAGATTTTCTCTTTTCATTCCGACAAACTCGCCCTGACTACTGAAATGCCAGTCCCTTTTTATTTGGAGCCGCTGGGAATGAGCTATCCACACGAAACGTGTTTCTGTCACCCAAAACACAATAAATTTTGACAGTTTCTATAGGTTTCCATTGTTTCAACTTCTCGTGGTTTAGGAACAAACTTTAGACGAAATATCGAGACGCTGCTGACTTTGACTTAGGCAGGTAATCAATAAGAACCTACATCCCACACAATATATATATATATATATATATATCTTCATCTGCGTGATTACCTATATCAAACAACGCAACTTAACTCTTTGAAGCCATAGGCCGCAAGCCTTTACAAAGATTACGAGCTGTCCAAAATTCCAGTTAATGTCCTCAAAAGTATATATGTGCATCTGAATTTCCATGTATCGAAACGTATTGCATCAGTAATCATATTCGCGAAGCCTGCATAAATCCAAGAGATTTGTGCGCAACAATGTGACGACTCTCGATCAGGATAGCATTCTTGCGTGCATGCTTAAAAATGATTCTGTCGCGTTGTTTTCAGCGCACATGTTATCTTGACTACATGTGTGATTATCACGACCGACGTTGTCCGCAAAATTCCGCACATTCGCTGTCCAAAATTCACAGCAGCCCTTTTCATGCTCTGAGCCCAACAGACGCGCTCGTCTGTTTTAACACCTGATATATTGAAGTACAACGTCATATTTTTGCTTTACACTACTGCACTTTTATTTTTATATGTCACAAATGTCTGCAATGCGATAATGCCTTTTTACTATATTTTACTGATTCATTTTGTTTTATTTATTTATTTAGGAATATTAGGCTCTTAGAGGAGTGGGCAAAATAATGCAACAGTTATACAAGAATACAAAGCATGAAAAACTTGCAAAACAAAAAGGGGAAAACATGCACACTGCTGCAATGCGACACACTTTCAATTTGGCGCGTCTTAAACGCTGATAAGAACCACGAAGCAACACAGCAAAATGAACACGGTAATCAAGGGGCACTGAAAAGACAAAATAAATTTAACATTAATTCGTTGTGAATAAAGCAGGATATTGTAAAGGCTATATTTATTCTATAAAAAAATGACTGGCTTTTTACAGAAAACGAACATGAGATATGTCGTCCAATGAATTCGTGTTCCGTTCTTCAATGACCGAGGGGAAAAAATGAGAATTGATGTATGTCGAATTGGGCTGTCATCGGCGTGATGCATTTTCTATAATTTAATCTCCTTGATCGATGATAAGGTGTACTGATGTACTGATTTGTATCAATGTTGATTCCACCGTTGTAAAGAAGGAATAGGAATTTCATGGAAGCTAGGCGTCGCCGACAAGAAAAGGTAGGGATACCTGTTTTAGCTCGCGTGGATAACAGCAAACAATGAAACAGGGCCTTACTTTGATTCTTTTTCTAGTTTTTTGCTGAGGTATACTCATGAGTGCTGCAAATGATGCTGCCATACTCAAGGATGGGCCTTACAAGGGTATCATAGGCTGTTGGCTTTACATGAGAAGAAGCTTCTGGCAGTTTTCTGCGGAGAAATACGAGTTGCTTGAAAGATTTTGCACGTGTTTGTTATAGGTACGTGTATCCCAAACTAATTTACGGCAAATGTGACACCTAAGTATTTCCACGTATCTATATATACCTTTTTATGTTAGATCCTGGTAAAGTGCAGGAATATACGGGAGGCGCTTTTTTACGGGTATTTGTGATGCAATAACTTTTGTCGATATTTATTTCCCTTCCCCATGATTCGCATCTGACAATGCTGTTTACGGAAGAATCGCTTCTACGAACCGTGGTATACAGTACGCAGTCGTCTGTGAACAGCCTTATTGTTACTCGGGGTTCAGCGCAGGCATGTATTTTATTGATGTATATCAGGAATTCCTGTAAGACCCCAGAGGAAACCATTACTCGTTCTGATCTTGCATTGTTCATGCCGACGTATTGCGTGTGACCTGTGAGGTAAGAGGCCATCCAGGTTACTACTGCCTTTGACTTTATGGCAATGAAACGGAGCTTATAGATTAATTGAGTATGTACGACACGATCAAATGCTCTGTTAAAGTCAATCAGCATGACATTACATGGTTTCTGGAACTGCTTGCAATAACAGTGTCCATAGAAGATCACGTATCGCCCCCAGACAAAGTGCACAACGTTGAAAGGTATAGGAGTGCGCCGGAAACGCTGGCAGCACTCTCTGGTGGAAACAATCAGCGCACACGGAAGCGTTTCTTTGTTGTTGTAGTGGTATCTATAGTACACGAGGTGTCCGAAGGAACAGGTTCAATTGCTCCTCTCTGCTTTTCTTCGTATTTTAAATGTTCGTTTAAGTTTTTTTGATATGTTCAGAAGAATAATAAGTAACAAGACTGAGAACGCATATACATTCGTACTTAAAAAGGTAGGCATCAGAAACGCAACAGAAACGCACCTACATATGTATTTCTTCTTGTGCGCAAAGCAATGCATAACAGTGCCACCCTTCAACTTCTGAAGTCGCCATAAGAGTAGGCGCGTGTTTTTCGCACGTTTTAGGGCCTAGCTGTACTCTTAGCACTACGACTCGATCTCTAGGTCTTTCATTTGGGCGTTTGACCTCAGCCTTCGAAGCAGGCCCAGCGCTACCGCACCTGCCCACGCCACTGCCCGTTTCTTCGTCTTCCTCATCCATAGCACTAGCCGGGGTTTAGATACGGAGACTTCCCGCTGGAATAACATTTGACTATAAGTGGGTCTAATAATCGCTTCGGTGGCGCTTGGTTGTTCAGTCTCGCTACAGATGAGGCGCATGCGGTTCGAATGCGTCAACACTTCGGCGCAGGCGTCAGGCTGAACTTGACCATCTAGCCGATATCGCTAGCCGATAAACAGCAGCGAAGAGAAAGCGTAATCGGCTGGAGGCAGAGGTCGATAAATAATGAGAAGCTCGCATAGAGAAGAAACTCCAGGATGGCAGTGTAGTCATGCTTAGCATATATCTTACGCTACGGAAACTGCTTACCTCGCGTTTGCACCAGTCATTTTAATTTCATTTCCCTGGTTGACGAGAGCTGTACTTCTTAGCCAGTGCACAATCTGAACAAGTAGGCTAAAACCTAAGAGAGAAAGAGAGAGACAGAGAGAGAGAGAGAGAGAGAGAGAGAGAGACATATAAGCTCTTATTCGAATCCAGAAGGAGGCAGCGACACCGCCTCGCGACTCCTGTTCATCCAGCACCTGGCAGCCCCGGGATGCTTGGCGCGCCAGATCAAGAGCACTGCCCTCGGAGAAACGAACGTACGTTTGCGTGACCTCGCGTTCAACCTGGCACATTCTCTTTCATTCACGAAGAGCGGCGCGAAGAAACGGCGCAGGTCGTATCTCTGAACTACGGGGCACTCCTACATCCGGTTCGGGCGCAAGCGACTCTACGTCCGCGTTATGGAGCGTGTTGTACGTACTACGCCCGGGGTCCTGTGCTTCTGCATAGTTTGTGGGGAGGAGTATACCGGCTCGCCATTAATCCGGCCCGTTCACATCGGCGACAAAGAACGCTGGCGCGCGCCACGCTCCATTCAACCCTCTGAACCCCAGTTTCATGCCCCCCCCCCCCCCCCTCACCCTTTCTAGCCGCGCATCGTCCTCTCTTCAACGGAACAGGTGTGGGCTTCGACCAGAAAGGTCGCGCGCGCGCCTGGATAGATATCCATGGTGCGCGCGAGCGCTTACCCTTGGCAGTGCTTTAACCGACCAGATGAAACAGTAAAAGCTTGAGGGATGGTGGTAGATGCGTGTTACTAGATGATTTGAGACTCCAGCACCGTGCCTTCAGTAATACGCTATTCGCCCTGTGAGTTTCGAAGTATCGGTTAACTTTATGAGCCACCAACCTGAACAAGGGGTTGAATTTGAAACTCTGTTCTCCCATGATTCCACTAAAGGACTTGCCTTCATTTGGATTTGACTTCTCGGGTGAAGCCAAGTCCTTCACTGAGAAACACAGACATCTCTGATGCAAAAGAAAATGTGTGGATAAAGGCAGGGACTAAATTTGTTCAATAAATTAAATGTGTGTTAAGTATTGGGTTTCGTATGCGTCATTGTGGCCCTTTTTCATTACGGGATGGGGCCGTGTTCCGCGCCCAGTGGAATTACTAAAACTAATCGAGATAGGCGTTGCAAATAGCTCTCCTGTGGTCTTACTTCCACATTATTATTATTATTATTATTATTATTATTATTATTATTATTATTATTATTATTATTATTATTATTATTATTATTATTATTATTATTATTATTATTATTATTATTATTATTATTATTATTATTATTATTATTATTATTTGCATTGAAAATTGTGGTCTTACGCTAAGCCCACAATTTTCGTTGTAGTTTTTGGTGATTGTGTTTGAGTAGTGCTTACAGTTTGAACGGTGACCTACGCAAAGCAATAGGTGTAAAATTTCGGCTTGCTGGATGACGGATAGCCTACCTCGTTGGTGTCAGTAATATATTAAGTTGAACAATATGATGAAATACTTGCAGAAATATCATTGTGTGTTCTACAGCCGCTAATTGCAGTAGGACGCGCGGATAATGCACCCCACAAAATCAGAGCTGCATATTAAAAATGCTTCATTGTTACGATCACCGTGAGATACAAGGCGTTCCTGCTGTGGCGCACACTTTTTCTTAGGTGCATTTGTACGTGGCGCATGCAGTCTGTGCATTTTTTATCTGCAGAGGAATGCTTTCGTCTCAACAAGCAGTCACCCAGCCGACCTTTTCTTTAGCAATTAACACTTGAAGTCTTTTAGTCCAAAAACCTGGTCACAAGAGGGGGTCATTTTGTTATTTACCTGTTCATGTCATTCCTTAAACAAGTTGAGGATTTAGGATTTCTTGTGACCCTTGAGGTTTGAGAAGGATGCACTCGGAATAAAATTAGCTCTGAGTTCAGCGACGTATGTGTTCCTTCCTCATATACTTTTCTTTTCAGCGCTGCGAAAATGTGAACGCCGATTTACCCACCATCATTATTGCCTTGGCTTTTATACGGTTTGAATATTTCACTACTACGTTGATGAGCGGAAGCAAATAACAATAATTAAAAATTACGAGGGACTTTAGCGACTAAAGTATAAAGGCGAAAGCTTGAGTGCCGCATTCTGCTACGCAACTGGTAATAATAATTATTTAATTAATAATAAATAGTCATTAATCAATAATTTATTAATTGCTTAATCAATAATAGTTAGGTAATTATTAATCAATTCGTAATTAATTAGTAAGTGATCATTGATTAGAATATGGCCATATAAGGCACGCATTTGCGCATACGGTGGTGTTGCTCTGTGATTGGTCGAGACCTCTATGACGTCATCCCGCCTCGGCCAATTAGAGCCGCCGCAAAAGCGGGACACATTTTGTCCACGACAGCATAAGCCATTTAAGGCTTTCGCCTTAACACAATCTTTGATCGCTTCAGTACGTGCCACGACCCGCGAAGGTGTAAAGGGCAGACGCCGCATCAGCGTCGTCATAATGTAATGTTGTCACGAGCTCAGTACGCGTACTTCTAGCACAGCTGTTCTGTACTGCTCCCGATGCGCCCTGCAGCTCCTTCGCGTCTTCGCCAAAACCGCGTCATCTAGCTGGTTGCTGCTGAATGAATCGGTCGTCGCCGCGCGAGGCACATAGCATGCTGTCGTTAGAGGTGTGCGTACGCCGTGGCGGCGGTGTGACACACATTGTGGACGGAAACATAAACCCGAACCGGAAGTCCTTTCAGGTCGCTCGGTCGTTAGCTAGGCTCGACAATCGGTGGCTCCGCGCGCTCACAATGGCGAGGGTCAGGAGCCGAACGGGATTGCTTCGCCTTTATCCGAGCGCGAGCCGCTTAAAGAAACGACGATCGTTTCAGAGAGTACGCGCGGTGGAGGGGAGGTTGTACCTCCGAGAAGCCACGCTACTCCCGACAGGTCGGGCGTCCTTAGAGGTCGACGACGGCGGCGGTGGAGCCGGAGCGTATGCCTGCTATGGGAACGCGGACGTCAACCGAAGAAAAGTGCTTTCCCTCCCGACGGGGGGAACCTGCTCCCAAAGGGGCGGGCTGGATCCCTGAGAACGCGCTTGGCAGGTGGATTCGGCATCGCGGCGGCCCTTGTGTGCGCGCCCATATTAAGCGCTGTAATGCAGGAAGAGGGGAATAAACCCGGTATTTTTGCAATGCAGCATTTATCGTCGTGTCCAGGATGAGCTCGACCGATGTATTCACTGAAACCCAGTTGTTAGCAAAGAAAGTTGAGGCTGTACATGAGACGACAGAGCAGTTAACTGTTGCGTTAGGGTAGAGGCTGCATCAGGGCAACTACGCAACATAAACTTTGAATAGTATAAGTGCGAAATAAGTAATCAAAGGTTCAGAGATAAGAAAAACCACCTAACGCTTTTATGTCCGCCCCACTCAAAAACCTTCGGTGCGGAGCGGATTCAAACCCAGGAACTTTTTGTGAGAAGCTAGCCCACAAAGCCGATCGTATCGCTTAGCGCGCAGACTCCAATGCACTCTCAAGCTGGTCATTCATTGCATGACGTCTCCAACTTCCATCTGCGCGCAAAAACGTTCGCGCGGACTACTCGCTTTAACTACATTGAAACCTAACATTTTTTATGGCTGAAAAGAAGACAACGAAAAGATAGGGAGTGACGAGTGGAAGGGGAGGCAGCGTTGATGATGCAATGTCTTCGCTAGTAAGCTATAGCCGCCTTATTATAGCCTTGACCAGTGCGTTAATAAAGCTACTCGATGTGACCATCATACGGCTTCCTATGATTTAGATTGTTAACTTATTTAAGTCATAATTTTCGAGGCCATTACCGACCACATAATCAGCAAATCAGAAAAGAAAAGTATATATATTTTGTATCCGATTTTGCCAAATTGGCCAAATGAAAAGTATATGTGCTATCACGCCATTTTTCGTTTCGCTTTTGGTTCGATGGTAGTTCTGAAGATTATGCTTCAGGCAAATGTATGTAAAATCGACTGGTGGGCCTTAGTAGTAGCGCAATATATAATTTTGCGACCGCGCTTAAAGCCCCATAAAAGGACAATGCGATAATAGTGTGTTCTAAATCCACTGAGCACGGATAGAAGTTGCTGAAGACTACGGCATGTGGTGCGCAGCGCGAGAGATAGACGGCCACCATTCTGGAAACGCTGTCTAATCGGTTTATATCTGACCAGCATGCATATATCTAGCAGATTCAAGGAGAGGCTAATTGGCGAATTGACTTGCGCACTCCCTTATTCCAAACACATTTCATTACCTACATCACTATCGTTAACTTTTCATCATCATCATCATCATCATCATCATCATCATCATCATCATCATCATCATCATCATCATCATCATCATCATCATCCGGGCTATACCCACTGCAGGGCGAAGGCCTCTCCCATACTCTTCCAATTAACCCGATCCTGTGCTAGCTGCATTCACTTGACCCCTGCGAAATTCTTAATCTCATCCGCCCACCTAACTTTCTCCCGACCCCTGCTATGCTTTCCTTCCCTTGGAATTCATTTTGTTACCCTTAGCGACCATCGGAATTGCCTTCTCTATGCACTACATGCCCTGCCCATGCCCATTTCTTCTTGATTTCCACTAGAATGTCATTAACTTTAGTTACTTCTCTGACCCACTCCACACGCTTTCTCTATTTTAACGTTACATCTACTATTTTTCGTTCCATAGCCCTTTGCGTTGTTCCCAACTTAAGTAGAACCTTTTTCGTCTCACCCATCACTAAATGTGCTAGTTATATGCTGGTTAACTCATCAGGCAGGAAGATTCCCGGAGGCCCTGAATTCGCTGCTGCGACCGACGAGCACTTTACGTCAAAAACGGGCGTTTCAAGAACTCTTTTTCTTCCTTGCCATGTGGGGCTGAAAATATTTCACGTGCTTTCTCGTTGGGGACCCGTTCCAGCTTCGCTGGTCCTTATGAATGGAAGTCTATACATGGTCATACCGTTGAACGAATTATATACAGAAAATATATTTTAAGGAGGGATAAAAGGAAGAATGTAGAAAAATCGGCACCGGTAGGAGAAACTATAACGTCGCAGGGTCAAGCGCATAAGCTCGCTCCTATACGCCTTTGACAATGGAGAGAAACTGAAGCGAGGGAGAACGTCATTCTCCCTCTCTCCCGAGAAATCACGTAACAAGGTCGCACGCGACTAAAGGAAAAACAAAAAGTGGAGAGATAAAGACTCGCAACAAGGCTGGCTCGGAGCGACACGGAGAACGAAAGAAGCGAATGCGGAAATGGCTTGGTATACCGTCTGCGGCGATTTCGAAAGGCGAATCCCAAGTGCGCCACGCGACGATCTTATCGGAAAGCGGGCCTTATCGCCACTCTTTTCGCGGGAACACTTGTGCCACTGACGACGCAAGCGTGTACTGTTGTAGGGCCTCTATCACTCCACTACACAGAAAACCGTATTCACTGAGAGGAGGGGAAGTCTGTCTTGTAGGCATATAACGTATGTGGATGAATGGCAGGTCGCTCGTGCTCTTTTGCTTGAATGCTCAGGTCCTGCAGTCAGCGGATAACCCGGCGAAGCCCGGATTTGAGCACATGTCTCCAAGATATCCTAGTTTGAAAGTGTTGCTTAACGGTAGCGCCAGCGAACGAAGAAAATATGCAAGAGGGAATGGAAGGAAGGAATTGATAAAATATAAAAGCAAAGAAGGAGAAAAACCAAGAATTAATGAAGGAATGAGAAAGAACAAATTATGAGAAAGAGGACGAAAGTGGTACGAGGCACATTCACTGTAATCAAGGTCTGCTGAAGAAAGGGTGGGAAATCTCAAAGCAGCATCTGCGTGGTTACTGTCCTTCCTATATCAAAGTGATCGTATTAGTCGCGCTGCTCCAGAAGGGATAAATGAGATTAAAGAGGAGAGATGGGAGGCTAGCCACAGTGTTCAATAGACAATTTGCATTGATCAACGGCGGCATCATATCGAAGCATAAAAAATAAAACGAATCGCACTCAACCCGGTCATCCTGATCGGCTCTGGACACGTCCTCCGGCATACGTAGTAAGTCAAACTGTTCAGTGAAGTTATATTTGGCTTTTGCTGCGTGCTTGAAGTTGTTTTCTTAAGACTTCTCGACGGCACATTTAAACCTGGAGTTTGTTTTCATTGTAGCCAGAACACGATTGGCTGAATGTCTTGCCCACATTGACGGCTTGTTCCCGGACGCGCAGCACAGTTGTGCGCACTGGTGATCAAGGTAGTGGAGCTTCGGTCAGAGTTTAGAAAATGCCTGGATGATTTGGACTGCTTTCCTTATAGGTCACGTGGGAAAATGTGTTAGCGCCAGAGCAGGGCGTTTGGGCGCTCTAGGCAAGCCGGAGCAACATGCGTGTTATGCTCTGGTGTGTGTGTGTGTGTGTGTGTGGGGGGGGGGGGGGGGGGGGCAGAATACGACACACACAGTGAGAACACTTCACGGCTTCCATCTTCCCTGCTTTCCCTGTGGCATATTCAGAGCGAAACCGTGATGAGGATGCACGACATGTACGTTGATGCGGTATTGAGTCTTTTTTTTTTTTGTAAATTGGGATGAATGCTTTTGTCTGTTACAGAGATGACACTGAAGTTGACAAACAAGCTTTTAATGATGGGGGAGTTATGAATTATCCGTTACTACCACGGTTTCTTCTAAATTTCTAATTTTAGTTTTTCATTTCCTATTTTCCAAGAATGTTTCCCTTCAATAAAGCGGTGTCATTGTGGCAGTCGCCTTCGTCACCTCTGCTACTACCATGATTATCATGCTGTGCTTTACCAAGGGCATCACAAATCCATCCGCCATCGATATCCGATGTGTCCTGCTTTATGCCAGCCTCGACTACTTTGTCCAATTGAAGTTCGTACTTTAATCTCGCGTTTCCGCATGTTTTGCCCTCAGCTACATTTGCCTTCATTCGAACTTACTTCGTTTAATAAAAACGAATAATAGTAATGATTATTTCCATTTTGTAGATGATACAAAAAGGTTCAGGCGAGGGTCTGGGCTCGGAAGTTACGGCCAAGACGACAAAAATGGCATTAGGTATAGCAACAAACAACACTACTTGTTACATCACAGCGAGAGCAAAAAAGAAAAAAGAAAAGTGAAGTGAAAAACACAGGTTAACAGCATTAGTAATGAGAAATTTAACTCATAACAGCAACAACAACAACAACAAAAAAAGGTTAACCAATATTTTTAAGCATAACTGCAGGCTAACTAAAGAGAATACAAAGATCAACAGAGGGCTTTCAGATGCATATTTAGTTCACGCATAGAAGTCACAGCAAAAAATTTCATCCGGTAACTCATTAAAGATTTCAGGTACATAAGCACAGTGCCTTGCTTTCCCATATTTAGTTGAACTCCGTACTACATAATAACGAAATGTTTTTCTTAACGTCGCTTAGGAGTTTTATTAATTAAAAAGTCTGAATTCCAAAAATGGCAATGAACAACTGTCTGTACAAAGAGAGAATGAAATGACGGAAGACCTAGGAACTGAAAGACGTCCGTGCCGGATGGTATGTGACAATTGTACACAATGCTTTACAATTATTATTATTATAATAGTAATAATTATAATAATAAAATAATCAATGGCTCGCAGCGTACAAGTCCAGTATCCTTTTTATTGGAGTTTCTTGTGATACCGGCGGCTATCGCTTTCTCTTAGTATTTTTTTTTAATAGCTCGCTGCGCTGTCCTCGGCTTCCTTTTGCAAGCGACAATTGTTCGGCAGCAATATAAAAAAATAAAAAAATAGAACGGTGAATAGGTGGCTACTACGTGGCCAGGCCAGCAGCTCGCCCTTCTGTGGTTCGATTTCTTAACCGTCAAGAAAGACACCTTTTTGGCCGCCCATCCAGCCTTGAGCCGTATGCGGCGACGGCGACGGGTGGGCGGCGAACACCGGTATATATGATCTCCTCACAGAGAACGGGTGTGCACGCATCCGAGTTAAATAAACGGGTTGATCTGGCTTGCGAAGTGCGCTTTTCGTGTCCTCCCGGTGTGATTTCTATTCTTCATCCGTAACACTGAGCGGCTTAATTTCATGAGCTTTTCTCCCTCTTCATTTTTTCTTGCGTTTTTAGCGTTGCTCACCTTGCACGACTCGTGTGTTGATTCCCCAAGTGTTGGGCAGCCACGTAAGTGGAGCTATAAAGGCGAGCAGGCGCGCGAGAGCGGCAGTTCAATTTCAATTCCACTTCCTGGTCTTCTCGGCCGCATTACAAAACGGACAACCTCCCTCTCTTTTCGCTCAGTCTCCCTTGTTCTGACTGCAGGAGCGGCGATCAATGCCAGCGGCGACCCGCTGCCCATTGAGGTAGCCGGCGACGATGAGTCGTTTGAGGTCAGGGACGCCCCCACAGCGCACCGATCAGGAGCGTCGCACTCGGCGACGACTCGGCACCGGCGGGGCCCCGGTAGCAACAAGTGTCGTCGTGCACGTGCTTGACGCGGCGCGCGGAACGTCGTCGGTCTTTACCGGCTTACGCTGCTCTGCCGGTTACTCACCGTGTTGGCGCCGCACGAGAGAGCGGACGGAGCAAAAGTTCGACGATCTCGGCACGAAGCCTTGTAGAGCACAGCGCGGTTTGGTGTCGAAAGGAGGTCGTGTGTGTACTACCGAAACGAGAATCGAATGGCGGCTGAATGAAGAAAGAAATAGAAATGGCTAGTGAGCGGATCACTCGACTTTTTTTTTATCCAGCTGTTTTCCAAAGGCACCATTGGCACCTTTGGTACCATTGGCACCATTGGCACCATTGGCACCATAGGCACAGTCGTCCCGAGTGTGCCAATGGTGCCACATTTGTCGTCCTCGACCTTAATGTGCACGTCACTAATGACGGCTTGTGTGCACTTCGTTAAGTGGAATTTGGTTCTTGCTGCTATGTCTTAATTGTGGAAGACGATGGAAAGGTCAGCAGGTGTGACATGTCTCCAGCCTGCGACACTCCTTACAAGAGGAGAGGGAAATGAAAAGGCTCTTGTTCCTGTGTTTGCTTCCTTTCGTCCCCGTCTGTTCGCGCTGTTTTTTTGGAATATATATCAGTGTGCCATGTGCTATATGGCTAAACACGTCTTTTACGAATTTATTGCGCTAATTTACATAGTAATCTATCCAAACTAGTCTTTTTATGCTCTTCCACTGTTACGTGCAATCCCGTATAACGTATTTCCGCCCCTAAATATAGACTGCTTCCTGCGTCGTTATTTTTTGTTTGCTTGTATTGTAAATTATTCGTATTTATTTGATGAATCTCCTCCTATGTAATACCCGCAAGGGCCCTTAGGGTATTTGAAATGAATAATAAATAAATAACCACGTACTGCCATGAGAATGATGTACTTGTTACAGACGTTTTGATCATATGTATAAGAGAGGCAAGAAAGTTTATGCGGCGGACCAGTGCAGCCAAAGCAGTTGCATAAAGTGGCAGCATACAGCCGCAGCAGAATGCAACTGCAGCATACTGCGATACAATACAACCGCACCATACAACTGAATTTAGTCGCAGCATACTGCGATACAATAAAACTGCACCATACAACTGAATTTAACCGCAGCATACAGCAAAATACAGCTGCAGCATACTGCGATACAATACAACCGCACCATACAACTGAATTTAGCCGCAGCATACAGTAGAATACAGACGCAGCATACACCACCATCATACAATCTCGGCACACAGCAGAAGCGTAGAGCAGAGCCGCCGCATACAGTAGCAGAATACAACAGCAGCATACACAGTAGGGTACAAAACATACTGCATAATAGAGGCGAAGCATACAGAGACAGAATACAGCCACATCATAATCGCCACGATACAGCATCAGCATAGCGTAAGCATACAACGACTGGTTAAAAAAGCATAAAGCGTACATTCTTGAATGCAGCAGACAGTATATAGTCTTGCGCATTGGCAGAGACAGCAAATATGGTCCACGTCATCGAGTTTCCGCTCGTAGATTTCGTCCCCAATCACACTGCCCTGAAAAAGGAAAGGTGGTCGACCTTGAACGCTCCACTTAGGAATATATTCGTTGGAAGGGGGCGGTTTTCCTACATGTGGATTAGGCACTGACGCATGCGGAAATGCAGGCTGGAAGTCTCGACGCAAGGGGGACTTGGCAGAGACGAGCGGTGAACAGGACCGTATAGGGCGACGCTTTCAGTACGCTGCTATCTGGTATGAAACGAGTGGATTCGAGAGAGGCTTTTGGGCAGAATTTGTACCTGCCCTTGTGGCACGTTTAGATACGCAAAAAAGAAAAAAATTCGATCAGCCATCTCTACAATTAGAGAGCATATCACGGACACATTTGCTGTCGCTGTTTCGAATTGTTACCCGCTGCCAACTGGTTTCGGAGAAGTTACAAGAATTCGATGCGACGCAAGAGCAGGGAGATAGGAGCGTGATTAAATGAAATCGAGGCAGCCATATTGAAGAACAAAAAAAATATATAATGTAAACGAAATTAAAACAAAAAGAAAAGTTCGGTGAGATAGCAGTGTCGAGCTCTGATAAACGAGGTGTGTTGAGTGCAATTTTAACGCTCGCAAGAAAGCGAGAGAAAAAAGCAGTACAAAGTCAAATAAAAAATAAAAAAATCTCTAAAGCGCGTGCTTGGTGACGAAACACAGAGGTACGTCATAAAAACAAAGAAAAACAAGGAAACCTTTCCCCAGTTGCGACATGAACACCGGTTGGAACCAGTTAGGAATTTTTGTTTTCTACTTATTTCGGCAGGGAGGGTGCGCTACATTCTGTGGAGAGAAAAGAAAAACTGCAGCTGAACGGATTGAATAAGAAACACTGCCAGAAATCCTTAATAGTGGAAAAGTACAATGAATATAACAGCCGTGTGTGCCATGCTCAACGTTACACTTAAAACGCAAGACTTGTGCCTTCTTCAGTAGTGCGACGATTGCTGCAGCATTCGCGACAGCATGTGGGCAGAAATTCAGGCTATTAAAAAGAAAAAAATATCCACCGGGTTAGAAATTCATCTGTAATAAATTTACAATAATTGTGCCCTTTTTAGCAGCCGCAATAATATACTTGCCAAGCTAAAATCTGTCTTTCCAGTCTGTTCACGTCTGCTTATCTGAGAGGGAACCTTGCTAAACTAATATATACATTGTTTCTCTCCTTCACGTGCTAAGAGCTTTTCGAATGCTTATGAAATCCGCTGACATAAGCTGGTGTAAATTTAAATTGGTAAATCTTCTCAGTCGACAAATTCCGTTCTGAAAAAAAAAAAAAAAAGAGTATCAAACTGTCCCGCTACGTCTAGTCCGTTTTACCCATTCTCAAGCTTTTATCACACATAGCAGTATTCTCTTTGTTTTACATTGTACTGAAATTTTCATCAGGCTCAACGGCAGCGTTGGAAATGTCGATAAATTTTGAGGTAGTGCAAGAGAGCAAGCATTAAAGTGTGCCTTATAGATATGGAGGTAATGATCGAAAGACAGCAGCAAATTAAGGTGAAAAAGTGTTGATAATAATGTAGACTCGTTAGAAAAAGAAGGCCTACAAATATTGAACTAACGTTGGAGAGGCAGTGACAAATAAGATCTGCCAATGTTGAAGCAATGTTGGAGAGGAGAAGGAAAGGGGAAGTATGCCAGCGCTGGGCTAACAAAGGAGAGGTAGCCGAAAAAGGTCCGGCAATGTTCAAGAATTTTTGGATTTATGGAGTAAAAGGAAGAAGCGTTAGGTAATGATGGAGAGACAGCAGTTAAAGAATGCCTGCGAAGAGGCCGCAGAACGAGGTCCGTCAACTTCGAGCTAATTGTGCAGAGACAGCAGTGAAACGGAGCCTGTGAACACTTAGCTAAGGGCAGCGAGGCAGCAGAAAACAGAAAAATACGTCTTGCCAATGTTGAGGCAATGCTGTACTGGCAGCTGTTAAAGGAAGCTTGCCAATGTCGACCTAATTGCATGGAGCAGCAGCAAAATGAAACCCCCCGACGTCAATCTAATCATGGAGAGGCAGCTATACTAACGAGGCATGCTAGTCTTGCACTAAGTGTGAAGAGGCCGCAGAAAAAGGATAGCGAATGTTGGCCTAATGGATTACAGACTGCAACGAAAGGAGACCCGGTAACGTTGAGCTTATGTTAAAGAGGAACCAGCAAAAGTAATGCTGCCGTTATTTAACTAGTGGTGGAGCGGCAGTAGCAAAATGAGCCTGCCAATCTTGAGCTAATGTTTACAGGCGGCAGCAAGGACGCTCGCCAGTCTTGAGCTAATGTTAGAGACAGCGAAAGGAGGCCTTGTGACTTTGACCTAGTGGTGGAAAGTAGCAAAAGAAGGCCTGCGCACGCGAGATAATGCTACGCAGCCGCGACTGAAGGCCTGCTGATATTGAGGTGAACAGGCAGTGGAAAAAAAAAAAAAAAAAAAAAAAAGGCCTGCCAATGTGGAGCTGGTGCTGGAGAGGCAGCAGCAAAAGAGGAAACTGTGACATTGCAGCACACGATGCGTGCGAAGCGTAGCAAGTTTACCACAGTGCCGCCAGGCGGATATTGCACAAAAAAAAAAAAAAGACGGCGGCTGCTTTGCAGTGTAGTTGCTGTCGCATATATGTCCAGCAACTGGAGGTATATGCCAAGGGAAAGCCTGGATTGCGAAGAAGAAATGTAAATGAGAGAAACGCGCCTCCTAATCTTTCTCACAGGCGTGAAATGGACGCGTTCGTCGTCAGCATTGCAAACCCTCGATCGTGGCATTTCCGCAAACGCGATCTCCTGTGCAGACGCGTTCGTCGTCAGCATTGCAAACCCTCGATCGTGGCATTTCCGCAAACGCGATCTCCTGTGCAGGTGTTTACGTAACTACCTGCGGCGTACGCATCATCCTACTAGGCGAGGTCCGCTGGTGCAGGCACACAGCACTGCGGCGCGCGACGGCAGACATAAAGCTGGCGGCCGCTCCCATTTGTCTTCCGCGCACGAATATGAAAGCAGCAAAAAATTCTAGAGGAGCGAGCGAAAATGAAACGAAAAATCAGTTTGTTTTCCGTGTTCGCGAGGACTTGTGCCTTCGTTCCTGGAGGAGGATGAGGGTAACTATGGGAAGGTGGCGCTTGGACACAGTAAAAAAGCAAAACAGAGTCGCGTCGTCGCCTTGCTACCGGTTGTTTAGCATGGAGACCACGTCAAGCACTCTGGCGACAGATGTGCGGCCGAAGACGGCGCCTCGCTCCGCGCCTGCGGCGTCCGCGGGTCTCACGCATGTCACTCGTCGCGCTGGGTGGCTGCTGTGTGGACGGCGCCGGAGAACGGGCTGGCGCCGCCGGTCCATCATCTCTTCGCGCTCTCTTCTAAGCAGCATTCTTTTTAAATTTCCCCTAGGGATAAGTGAGCCGCTGATGAGGTGCGACCGAATGCAATTCCCCCTCATACTTAAGCCGCCTAGGTCCTGAAGCTGTGTTCACTTCAAAGATGGCGTGATGGAGAGCGTACAGGGTTTTGGAGTCATACCGAGTCCCGTGAAAGAAAAGAACTACGTCAGTATGGTGCGAACAGCACCTTTTGTGCCTCCACGAGTAAAGTATGCCAATTAGAGAGCTCGTGATTTTTTTCTTTATTCATAGATGAGTTCTAACGCTGACGGGAAGTAGAGAAATCTTTTATTTAATGAATGTAAGAATGGCAGTTGATCTCTGTTCTCCTAAACCGGTGTCCTACGTGGAGATTTTATTGAGGTCGAGATGCCATGACACAAGTACGGGCCATCTGTGAACTATGTGTCGAGAGCCTAAAGTCAAGAAACAAACTATACAGTCACCAGCTTGCAGGAATGTAATAATCATCATATAGTCAGTGCGGCAATTAAATCCAGGAAGAGCCCAAAGGTTGGAGCGTGATCCTGGTGTGAGTACTAGATCGTTGCCACTCGCTTAATCAGTAAAAGATAACCTTTATCATTATAGTGCCCCTCTATTATATCGCGCGTACTCAACAGCTTACAGTAGGAAGCTATCGCATTAGGTGTCATAGATAAAGGCCCCGACACCCGACATAGGTAAAGGCCCAGCATTAACCCAGCTTAATGAGCGGTCATGCGTGTCCTGTCCCACTCGGGATCCAATGATACCAGGTTCGCTTCAAATCCCAACTTGCAAACCTCACGTGGCGTCTTAAAGCCGTACAATCCGACGACCAGACTGTGCCTGGCCATGCCACCTGCCAACTTTTTAATGATTACTAATATATATGATATATCTGACAATCACGGCTTCTCGATTGTACTTCCATAATCCATTAAGCATCGCAAAAATACAGGACGACGAAGAGAGACAGTGAAATAGTAGAACACAAAGGCAGGGAGGTTAACTGGGCGATGCCCAGTATAGCTACGCTGCACGTGGGGAGGGGAACAAAGGGAGAAAAAGGAAAGAGCGAGCACCAAGGAAAGGAGTCTGTCACATGTCCAGAGAAAGGACGACAAACAAGCAACTCCGAAACTACGGGACAAGAGCTGATTGCGAAGTGTTCTACTGAATTGAGCAGGCGGCACTTTTACGCAATGTGCACAAAACCAATCGCACTAAACTAAAAAGGCTCTTAGATACAATGCTTCTTCCTCCCTCTCTCCAGCTTTCTTCTTTTTTCCTCTCGCTAAAGTCGCTAGCTTTGTTTCTCGTAATCCGACGCACTCGCTATTTTTTTCTTTTTTTCTTTTTTCCTTTCTCTTTTCTTTTTCTTTTTGAAATAAAGTTTTCTCTCTCTCTCTCTCTCGCTATTTGCAACGTTTGCCGCGCTTTTGAGGGTGAGCATTGATTTTCCGCAATGCACGCATGGCAAGTGCACCCAAGTTTAGGAGAATGTTCGGCGGTTTCCACGCGGAAATTTCCGGCGCTACAAGTGACTGCCGCGATGCCTGACAATCAGGGGCTGAAGTAGTGGCTTTTCTGCGTGGGCATCGCCAAGGCATGGGTGTCCATGCCTACGGACTGTGTGGTTCGCTCCTCCGTACCCCGGACTCCGTGTTTGCTATGACAGTGGTTGTCGTGTTAACTGCTTCCGCAGTAAATCCGTTACTGGCCTATTTCATGTGCGGTACTTGCGATCATGTGCAATTATGTGCGACCATGTACGATCATGTGCGATAGTGTGCTATACTCTCCATCCCGAAAAGAGCTCTAACCGGGACGTCATGCTTCCAGGTGTTTGCTGTGCCCGCCGCCTTCGTGTTGTCGTACCTCTGATCTTCGGTCGCTGAGGTGCGCTAGAAGCAATGGTCCGGGCTGAGACCTCGTCCTGATTCCAGACCTCAGCAAACTTCGAACCGGAGATGCCACCTATACACTTGGCGTAAATTGGCGCACCGCCAGCGGCCGCGTACAGTGTATCACGTTGCATGAGGGCTGGCGTAATAGCCATTTATGAGCAACTGATCGTGAGGGATACGTGAAACGATCGTAAAACAGCCGCACTTCCACCAGACGTTCAGCAAAAAGTTTAAGTGGTGGTTCAGCTTGGCAAAGAAAGAATAGTACATGCAAAAGCAAAATTTCGCAGTCATTTAGCTACGTTTTAGTGCATATCGCTTCGCTTTGCGACGCCGTCACATGTTTAACGAAGTATTTAGCTTTATAGCTTTAAGACTAAGGAAACATAAGTGACGTATTTAGTTCAGATTTGTCAGAGAAGCTACCACATAATACCGATATAATACCACCTTTAACCACGGCAGAACCAGATAAAGAAGATGGCTGCACAGTATGAAAGAGCACTGAACAAGGGTTGAGAGGGAGCTTCAGCTCGCAAGCTGAGAGCCAACGTTTCGACAGGGGGACTTGTCTTCGTCTGGGAGGAACCAGTTTCGATCCCCTGGCGCCGTCGGGTACTGGGTACCTACCGGTTTTTCAATAGGTACAATATTTCCCCCGACTTGATGCTCGACTGTTCGTGGAGAAATGCTCCTAAGATGGGGTCCTGGCCAAAGAAAAAAGAAAGTTGCGCCGACGGCCCGGCGATTAATTTCTCCATCGGGCCATATATGGGCTTCTGCCGCACGAGGAGGGCTGGTGGTTGTCCCATGGCGGAACTAGCCGTATGGTCGTGTCCGCGTGGCCTATGTGCAGAATGCTCGACTCTGTACCCCAGAGTACTGGATGGTTGGTTCCAATTCCAGCCTCCTACCTGAAATGCGCAACTAGAGTCGACAGCTCCTCCCGACTTAGTATCATCATGTGGCCTTGTTACGTTACCAAACCAATTGACAAATCAGTGCTCATGTCACTTGCCGACTATACTAGCAGCCAGAGCAATGCCCATGATTTCTCGTTAGCAATACTGACAACTAGGACAACGTCAGATTTCGTAGGAAGCAGAACATTGCAGGGCCTTCAACGTATTCTCGGACTGTTGAACAATTAAAATGGAGGTTTTCCTAAACCTACACTTATACGTTTGCATGCATTCGATTAGGTATAGGGACAATTGTCCCTGGAGCGAAGCCTCTCATTCCGCTCAATACCACATTATGTGGGAATGTGAGAGCTATCCGGATCTGGAGCTGTGTGCCTTCGTAGGCAAGATTCATTCCGCGACAAAGAGACCTCTTGTAACGCCGACTGTAAAGTACCAGGAAAGTGCGCGAAAAAACAGTAGCGCACCTTGTTCGCGAGCAGAGATATTCTCGATCACTTTTCCGCGTTCTGATTAGAAGTGCAGATCGAGCAGTTCCCGCGTTGCGAGTCTTCAATTGACGCCACGGTTAGCTCGGGTATTGCGCAGTGCGACCAGCGAGTGACTGCTCAGCAGGGCTGAAAAGCAGTGTGCCATAGACCATATCATGCGCGATAAAACCTGTCTTTACCTTATTTCATGCATTTTGGAATCCTTTGTGCAGCGGACAAGCAGAACGGCTCCTTCGCCAGATCTCTGCTTCAGATCTATTGTAATACCACAGAACATTTAGACACGTTTTCTTTCTGTCATATAAAGCGTTACTGACCCAGAATGTGAGCAGTAAAAGCTGTTACCAACAACAGCTTGAAAGCACATACAGTAGACAGCTCTCTATTCATTAGATTGCACCACAAAAGTAATGCACTCTTCGTCTCTTTAGTAAGAGGCGCCTACCATAAACCCCATCATGGTTTGTACACGCAGGTCAATGCTCTCGGAGTTAGAACTTGTATTGATGGCCCCTAAAGCAAGTCGAATAGCCTTTTCCGGGCGAAACAGAATACGTTTTCTAGATTTGTGCTGTATATTTATTGTCGTGACCTAAAGCATTTAGACATGTTTTCTTTCCCTCGTATAAAACATGAATGACCCAGGCTACGAGCCCCGCCGGGGTGGCGCAGTGGTTACGGCGCTTGACTACTGTTCCCTAGGACGCGGGATCGAATCCCGGCCTCGGCGGCCGCTTTTCGATGGAGGCGAAAAGCAAGGCGCCCGTGTGCTGTGCGATGTCAGTGCACGTTAAAGAACCCCAGGTGGTCTAAATCTCCCGAGTCCTCCACTACGGCGTCTCTCATAGCCAGAGTTGCTTTGGGACGTTAAACCCCACAAACCAAACCAACCAAACCAAGCTACGAGCAGTAAATTCTGCTACCGACGACAGTTTGAAATACCATACAGTAAACAGGCCTCTGATACATTAGACTGCATCACAGATGTAATGCACTGTTTATCTCTTCAGAAGGCAATCATAATTACCACATGTATAACCAGAGAATACAACATACATCACCGCCAACTCTAATTCACGGATGGGATTAAATTATGAAAAAATGAAATGAAAAAGCAGGAACCGCATATATTGTCGGTTTAAAGATAAAAAAAGAAAGAACGAACTTAGTCCAAGTTAAATACCCATTCGGAGGAAATATGTATATTGTCACGTACACGGTGACTAAGGATACCAATGATAGCAGGGGGTAGCCCAGATACAACACAGCAGCACAGACGCAAACGTGCAAGCGACACTTTGTCGTCCTTTTCAACTTCGTCCTCCTTTCACACCTCAGTCATGCGCCACCTGGCAACGCTAGGTGGCAATATTGTGTGAAGTGTGCATTACGAGGAATGTTAGTACATTCGTGCTACTCTATGTGTAATAGCTAGGGCTGCGCTCACATTGTATTTAGAAGTCTTATGCTGTATGGAAACCCGCAGAGAAAAACATTCCGCAACCTTAACATGCACGTTTGAATGTGATTGCAGAACTAACAAGCGCTGGCTGCGTTGTTTGGTTTCAAGCTTCACGCCGACCTGATTCTGGAAGTCCAAGGTTTTCGAGTTTTCCGTGCTCTGAAGATATCTGCAGTTGAATGAACAGCTCTGACAGCTCTGACGACAGCTCTGATGACAGCTCTGATGACAGCTCTGACGACAGCTCTGATGACAGCTCTGATGACAGCTCTGATGACAGCTCTGATGACAGCTCTGAAGACAGCTCTGATGATGGCTGGTTGAAGAGATGGGCCCTCGGAAAATTTTAAGCCTTTCTGTTCCTATCCGTAAGTTTGGACATAGCTGTTGACGTATATCACGCACACGTCACCAGATGAAGCACTACAGGAAACAGAACTCCAGGGGGCCGAGATTAATCCGGAGCAGTTCACTACGGCATCCATCATAGGTCTATCACTTAGGGCCTAAACTATGCCGTACCAAAACTGAAAAACAGCTGAAAAGACTTGGGACAAGGCGGAGGAAGACTAAAGCTGGATACATAACTGTGGCCAGCGAAGGCCACAGTCATGTTCTTTTTGGTGTCTTCTGATCCTGACATACCTGCTTCAGAACCACATACCAATTAGTCGGTCATTCAGCGCCGTGGAGTTCTTCAGGTTTCTAGAACTGGGCCCACCATGCGCGAAAGTTTGAACTCTCTTCCCAAACCTACAAGTAGGATGCATTGAAAAGAAAACATGTTGAAGAGAGCATGACGACGAGGAGGAGGAGGATGAGGAGGAAGAGGAAAAGTTGTGGGTGAGAGAAGGATGGGTGATGACAGTACAGTCGCATCACAGGCATGTCACATCACATCACTTCACAGTCATATCAGGTAACATAAAAAGTTGTAGCCTTTCGATCAGTCCTGTGCTTTTCATAAAGCGGAGCAGTGCCTGGGAGGCCTTCACCGCAGACGATCGCCGTGGCCAGGGACCTAGGCAGAGTAACCTGTTTAACTATTCAGGAAACTGAAGCGTTCGCTCAAGTCGAGAACCAAAATCTATACTGCCGTGTTTTGCCTCTGTTTCTATCATAAATCGGCACGTGAACACTAGAAAAGCGATGGAATCGATCCTTTCGCAGTCAGTTCACAGTGAGAGCCCACTGCTCCCACCTCCGCGCATTGCATCACTTGGGGCACGCTCGGCCCATCAGGCATACTGCCAGCGGCCAAAGCGGCGCCTGTGCTGGCGTGCTAAGGATCGGCAGTGACGTTCCTCACGGTTGCTCTCACGGACCGCCACGGTTCCTGTTTTTAGCCTGTTCAGCGGATACTTGAAATACCTCTCGCCCACTGACGAACGGAAACGGGCCCTGCTCCCGTTCGGAAACCATTGACAGCCCGCGTCCCCGCGAACGTGAGCGCAGGCCCAGCCCAAAAGCGGTTGGGCATCCTCAGTGGCCGTGCACGATATGTTTCGTCAGCAGTGCTCGAACCTCGGAGCTGAGTTTACTCCAAGGATGTCGGCGGCCGGACGTGGAATGCGTACAGTGTACGAAGAATGCGGTCGCTGTACCAGATTACATTATATATGTTTGTTTGATTGTTTGCATCTTCGCAAGCCTGAGACTTGCGAGAGCTGTTGCCACAAAGGGACTGAATGGCGTAATCCTCCGCTTTTGCGTTCTACAAAAAAAAAAAACATTTGCTTGTAATGCTGCAACATACAAACCTCCCATCGTGTTTGGGCTTTGCGCTAATACAGGACAGGTGGTGCGCAAAGCAAAAAAAAAAAGGAAAAAAAAAAACAAGGGTATATATAGCAGATCATAGCACCGAGCCAACTCGTTCAAAGAACGTTTCAATCAGATTTTTCTCCTCAACTTCTCGATCAATTATTTTGTTTGTTTTCGTTTTATTGTCTGTTGTAATGTAATAGGAAACATTCTCAGTCTCCGACCTTTGCATCAACGGTTATAGTGAGCATCGAAAAGGCGACAAATGATAAATACAGCTAAACAAACGTTTTCAAAGTTCGTGCGTAGATTTTTGTACATCTGATGAACAGCTTTATCATCTGATAACAGTGTATACGCAATGTGTTCTGCAATAGACTTTATTATTCAAAATTACGTCTGATGAAGGGCGGGTACTTACTCTTTCTCATAAGCCTACTTCCCGGAAATTGAGAAGAAAAAGATAAGGGATACAAAAATGAAAAGTAATAGGTATCGTTCGCCCAAAAACGATAAAAAATTGCACTTTCGTGAATTAACAGAAACTACACAAGATACACTCGACAGCATTTGAAGACATACTCGTATGCCCATGGTGCGGGTCAATGCCAATCTTGTACTACATAACATGGGAGTTCGCATCACACAACACAGACATCTCACATAACAAATCGAAACAGAGACTGCATTTCGTGGGAGGGACTACTGGCCAGTTCAGACTATAGAGGACCAGATACACTTGGTCAGAAGAACCAGCAGGCATGCGGAAGTGAATGGAGGTGCCCCGACTTACGATAAGCATGAAGACAGCTCATTAATCGATTTTTCAGTAAAGCTCGCTCACTCACTCGCTCGCTCACTCACTCACTCGCTCACTCACTCACTCACTCACTCACTCACTCACTCACTCACTCACTCACTCACTCACTCACTCACTCACTCACTCACTCACTCACTCACTCACTCACTCACTCACTCACGCCCTCACTCACTCACTCACGCCCTCACTCACTCACCTACCCACTAAATTACTTACTCACTCACTCATTCTTACCCACCCACCCACCCACCCTCTACTTATTACTCACTCACTCACTCACTCACTCACTCACTCACTCACTCACTCTCTCACTCACTCACTCACGCCCTCACTCACTCACCTACCCACTAAATCACTTACTCACTCACTCATTCTTACCCACCCATCCCCCACTTATTACTCACTCACTCACTCACCTACTCACTAAATCACTTACTCACTCATTCACTTACCCACCCACCTACCCAATCACCTAACCACCCACCAACCTAACCACTCACTCACTCACTCACTCACTCACTCACTCACTCACTCACTCACTCACTCACTCACTCACTCACTCACTCACTCACTCACTCACTCACTCACTCACTCACTCACTCACTCACTCACTCACTCACTCACCATTTCGTTACTTTCCGGCCAACTATGGCCCCAAAATATTTAAAAAAGAATCAACTATTCATTCACTGAATGTCTGCGTTTCCTAGAACGCAATGTTGCAGCCCTGCAACTGCATGGAGCGTGCCTCCGTCCACCGCAATCACATGGCTCTGTGTTCGTTGTTTAGTGACACAAACGTATTCGGTGTGCCGAGTATCTGCGATAAGATGTTAAAGATGCGGTTTGCGAAGCGTACTGAAAACTGTTTACCCATGCTGGCTCTTTTACGCGTGGAACGGGAAATCCGGTCCCGCCCTGATTCACGTAGCGCATTGAGCGTATTTTACATTTTCTTTTAGATAAGAGAGCCGTAGCACCACTGAGGATAAGTATTGATATCTCCAGCACGTTATCATTATGTGTTAGCAATTCACTCGCTACAGATGCTGTGGAAATGAATATTTATACAGCGCAGCTTTCTATTGATCCAAACGGAAGAGAGTAAATTGAAGAAAATCGAATCCAGGTCTCATCTCAAATATACATGTGTATCGCGTAAGAAAGCAGGAAGCAATTTTTGATGCATGTCCTACTTAAACGTTTCTCGTGAGTTACGCGGTGGAAAGGCTTTGGCAGTATGCATATGAAGACATACTGTTCTCAAAAAACCAAACCTCTCCTACCTGTCATGTATTCTTATTGAAAACACATAGGCTAAGACTAAGACAAATCTATTAAAATATTTCGTCTATCCTAATTACAACAGCTCACTTTATTCACGTTTCCAAGTAGCGGTTTTCTAGAACATCCTTCGAGAGTTCGAGCTGGATACCTTTGCGTCCCATGTCATCTGAGAACCTTACAGTTGGCTTTACTGCTTAATATGTAAGCATTGTGGAAGAGCGCATGTTTGGAATTGCATTGAGAGGGTGCGCAGAAAGTGTGCAGTGCGGAAAATTCCTTCATGATCAGTCGAAAGCGGTACCTAAATCCTTAATTACTGGCAGCGTTACTCCTTCGATTAAGGATATATGCCGAGAAAGATCGCACTAGAATTCACCTGAAAGATATTTATTTCGATCGCGAGAAATTTTCCGCATTATGAACGAATGGACCGGGTTGTAACGCAGATGCTTTGTTTTCTACGTCAATATCAGCACATTTAAGGCTCGCAAACGGTACATTAATATTTTATCACGCGTATATTATGCTAGGCACTCGCTACAGTTTATCCAGCAATTCCAAGCCGACAAGCGTACCATATGGTTCTGGATGCTTTCACGTTCGTCTTTTGGCAGTTGTGGCGCACCATCGAGGATGACACTGTTGTCAGCTTTTGCAACAAGAAAATCACTTTGCCCATCGCAGAGTGCTTTTACAATTCTCGACAGGTATTGCACGAACACCGGCATTTGCAGCCGCACGCCCGAAGATGGTGAATTCCCGTTGACGCCCAATAGTGGGATAAAACCCGAACGCAACGCAGCGTTTTCCCGCTTCCGCTTTTTTTTTTTTCTTGCACCGATGGCTGACTATGGAACAAATTTTACGTTGCCTCATTAGCTTACTTTGCAGTATGAAGTTTAATCCGAAACGAGGGCGCACCTGACAAAAAGAAAACGAAACAAGAAAAGCACCGTCTTTAGAGGCGATATTCTTTTTCTTGCTATGGCGTCAGAGCATGAGCCAAGTGGTTGAAGCTCATTCCAAAGTGCGCATCACGTCTGGTGCGCCTAATGGCGGGACTCAAGGGCGCCAGAAAATACGCCTGAGACATAATAAGTGTTTAGGCAAGACATAAAACTACGAGCAGTCCTTAGCTGAACTGACACAGAGAAAGGAGCAAGGAGAGCAGCAAACCACTCTGGGCGCGAAAAAAAGAAAGGAAAAGAAAAAGAGACGGCCCACCGTAGCAAGTGGCGCCTAGTCGAGGCTCTGATATTACAGAGACAAAAAGAAAGTCATCGAAGCTGGTGGCCTGCAGTCACGTTATCTCTCCTGTCCTTTTTATTTTTTTTTTTTATGTCCCTCTTGTACTTTTATTCATTTCGCCACGAGGTTAATTATGTTCGTCGCTCTTACACTCAAAATGGGTGGAGCGAAAGCATCTACCCAATAGGTTGTCTGCCGGAGGACCGAAGCCTCGCCGTGTCACCCCTTAAAAGCATAAGAACGTTATTATGCTCAAAAAAGCGCGCGCATAAACGACAGTATGCTGTCGGTGAAGGGACGTGGGACGCAATGAGGTGTGAGCTGAGTGAGTTATCTGTGCATGAGCTTTTTTTTCTGACATTTGAGTGCTAAAGGGCTGAAATATTTTAGGAAGAAGTGTGTGTTTTTAGGTACAGGACTAATTCTAATGACCATACACAAGACTATGGAAATGGAAATGACAATGACATGACAGTGCAACGCAAAATACTATAAACAGGGGCCCTGCGTTCTTTGAAATATTGAGTGATACATCAGTCCTTTCTAAACCTCATTATATCTTCAAATTTATTTCTATCGACATAATCACATTCATCTTTTTATTCCTTGAAGCAAGTAATACGGCTTAAAAACTTAATCCGTGAAAGCAAAACTGTGTCGAACTGTGCGCGGTAAGCAATATTGAGTCCAACTGCACAGGCTAGGCAGAAGGGAGCGAATTGTACAGGAAGGCAGAGACTAACTGCAATGTACAGCTAGTACTTAATCGAACTGCTCAGAAATGCAGTAAATTAAATCGCCCAGAGTTAGCAATACTGTCAAAGTGTACAGGGTAGGCAGTCTTGTATTGCGAATTGAATTTATTCATTGAATGCTATTTTATTGATTTCTGAACTTATGCTACTGTGTGGACTTTTTGTTTTGTTATTGTAAAAAGTGTTTGTGCAATGAGCTATTTTTCAAAAATTTTGCTGTACCCTCTGTCAGTTTGTCTTTCCTTTATTGCTGTTTTTCAATGCTTGCATGTTGTTGGATTTAGTGATGCATTTACTTGTACGACCACCTGTATTTATACTCCCTACAATAATGCAGTCCAGCCGATATAGCTATACCGCATAAATAAACAAATAAATAAATAAATAAATAAATAAATAAATAAATAAATAAATAAATAAATAAATAAATAAATAAATAAATAAATAAATAAATAATGAATTAACTACGACCATATGATTATACACGCAGTCTAATTGCACAACGCACAGAATAGCTGACACTGTCGAACTGCATAGGGTGGGCAAGAATTAATGTAATGCTTACGTAATACCCTTGTGTAATAAGTGCCCTCTTCCAGGGGTCCTTTAAGGTATCTGAGTAAATAAAAAAATTCTAGAGGACACTTTGGACCACTAAAGTGCGATGAGGCGAAAGCCATTACAGCGCGGTGGATCGTAGCCCTCCACTACAGCACCTCTATCTCCCTCTATTCTTTTACTCCCACCTTCCTCCCTTCCTTTACGGCGTGGTACATGTGTCCACGGAGAATTGTGACAGATTATGTGCCTTTTCTATCCTGTAAATCAACTTGAAATGCCGCTGGTGCCTGCTGTACTAACGCCTCCTAGACATCTGGGTCTGCTTCTGTTTCCTGTGGGGTGCGGCGTTCGAGGACGCGACCAATGAAAGGCGCCGCACGGACTCCTGGATCGGACGCCCGGAGGGGTCAGCTTCGTCTAGGCATGAATCGCCTGATGACGTCATGACCAGTCGTGACGGTACATGGCGCGCCCCTTGTCGAACACAATCAGCATTCCATTGAACGCATCGAAGTTCACCGGCGTTCTATAATTCGTTTACAGGAAATTAAAGGCGCAGCATCTGCCACTCGTGGAATCCTGAACGTTTCACAATCCGGGGCGGGGCGCAGTTGGTAAAGCGCTCGGCTGGGGATCCAAGGGATGAAGGTTCGATTCCCGGTGGAGACAAGGTTTATTTATTTTCAACTTTCATTATTACAGTGCAAAGACGGACGGGACAAGAGGAGGACACAACAGCGCTGCGCTGCACTGCACAGCGCTGTTGTGTCCCCCTCTTGTCCCGTCCGTCTTTGCGCTGTAATAATGAATGTATGTAACCAACTCGCCCAAAATGTTGTATTATTTTCAACTATCTCCCTCGAAGGTGTGACACCTTCTGCCGACAGCTCCTGCTGACAACAATGAGGCATTAACGGCTTTAGCCTTAATAAACTGCACGTGATGCAACAGAGTCGGATTGCACGGCATAGCTAATACTCATTCGAACTGTTCAAGCAGGCAATAGTGAGCCGAACTGCATAGGTTGAGCAACACTGTCGATTATTGCACAGGGTGGTCAATTACTGAATAATTTGTACAGGATGACACATATGCGAATTGCGCAGTGCAGCTAATACTCAGTCGAACTGTTCAGATAATATTGAGTCAAATGACACCGGATTGGCAATACTGTTTCGAACTGCTGAAGGGGGATAACAGTGAATGAATTGTACAGAGTGACATAAAGTCAAAGCAAGCAGCTAATACTTACTCGAACTGTTCAGGAAGATATCAGTCAGTTGAAATGATGAACAATGCCCTGTCGAACTGCATGAGGTGCGCAGTAGTGAATGAACTGCATATGATTATACACAGTTGAATTGCACAGAACAGCTAATAATCATTCGATTAATCACTTTTGGTACACCTGTACATGATGACACAGTTTAATTGCGCATTGAAGCTAAAATTCAGTCGAACTGCTCAGGAAGGTATTAATGAACCAAAATGGTGGATATGCTTTGTCGAACTGCGCAGGGTCGACAATAGCAAGTGAGTCTTATTGCACAGTATAGGTAATACTAAGCCGATCTGTCCAGATAAATAGTCAGTGGAACCGCATAGTGTGAGCAGCACTGTGTAGAACTGTATAGGGTGGACAATAGGGAATGAAGATGACAGAGTACAGTTGCGCAGTAGAGTTATTACTGAGCCATGCTGTCCAGGTAGTTGGTGAGTCGAACTTCACAGAGTGGGCTTGGAAGGAAACAAGGAGACAGAGGCTTCCGATCTATCTTCAGCAAAATGTCTTTTCAAGTAGATACAGTCAGTAAACTTTTCGCATGCCCAGACGAGAGAAATTGCATCGAACTGCGCAGGGCGCACTAGGCATGACACTGCAGAGCGGAATGGCGCAGTGCACTAAATATTTTAGCTGTTCATGCAGGCAATAAGAAGTATGACCACACAGCGTGGGCAATGCTATGTTGAACTGCACAGGGATGGCAATTGTGAATGAAATGGACAGGATGACTGAATTGAGTTGCACAGTACAGCTGATACATATTACCTGTTCAGGCAGAAAATATTCAGTATAACTGCACAGGGTAGGTAATACTATGCGGTACTGAGCAAGTATATGGCAACTGTGAATGAACCGAACA